>NC_090653.1:126473717-126653717 GCF_040937935.1 Hyperolius riggenbachi | reverse complement strand
TTCATATGTGAACCCTAACATGACTGTTCTGCTTCCTACAGCTCTTTGGAAGTAAATGGAAAAAATGTACTGCGAGTTTATGTGGTAATTAGGTATAAAGATACGAGCATTGACTTACCGTACTTCCTATTACTACTCATAATAATAAAAACCCTGACCTATTTTTCACTGATAACTGGTTTAAAGCAAACCTGAAGAATGATGAATTGTATGTGTAATACAGCCATGAAATAGAATATTAGTAGCAAAGAAAAGAGTATCATGTTTTTAAACAGTACAGGAAGAGTTAAAAAAAAACTTCAGTGGTTATCTATGCAAAAGAGCTTTTCTGAGCTCTTTGACCCACTGGGTTGATTACAGTCCTGTTTTTTGAAGCACTTAAACAGCCAAGAAACAGTGAGAGACAGCTTGAAATAAGGTTTTACTGCAGGAAAGTTCAAAGGGTCATTCATTCTGCTTTGTTATATAGCTTAAAAGAGTGTGGTTTCTAAACTGCAAATATAACAGAATAATGCAATGTTATTAACAACAACAAAAAAGCTATATAACTGAAAATACAAATATTAGACTGTTTTCTTTTCTACTAATATTCTATTTGTTATTCATACTACACAAACAATTCAGTATATCATATTTTGTTTTCTGCTTCAGGTTTACTTTAAGCAGCTACAGCAATATTTATAGTTTATAATTCACTAAATAAATTGAAAATCAACTGAGACCAGAAATCTCAATAAAAGTCAAGATTTTACATTTTTTAGAGTAAGACGCCCATTCATCACTCTATGTTGCGGCCCGATCGACCTTCAGTTCAATAATTTTGTTGAATCAGAAGAGAGTCTGGATATGCGGAAAATACCAACACCAACTGCAGGTTAAATCTCCCGTGAAGTTATAACTTTTTCTTCTAAAATAATCTTTCGTCTTTACTCCGTGTTGCTGCAGATTGGATGATCGTAGGTACTGGTGGAAATACTTAATAACTGTGGAAAATGCCTTTAAATCCTTTTACCGGGAACACATTATAAGACAGGAACCAGATGTTTTTATTCTGACATTTCTTCATCTGTTGTATTTTCATTTTTCAAATAATATTTCTGGATTCTACAGAGCAAAGGTTACATTTTTGTTTTTTCAATGGAAAATCAGGTAGAAGTGAATGCAGCTGGTTTTGAGTACACTGGAAGATTTCCCAGATTCAGGTAACAAACTAGCAATATCCTCCTGGCAGAGATAAAAAAAATGCTGGCAGCGTCCTTATCCTATGTCTGATTTTAACATTGGGGACTGAGATGTGACCGAAAGTAATACATTTATTCACTCACCAGCTTATCATTTAACGGTTCTTCTCCTATATCATAAAGATCATTAAAACAAAGCAGAACCTTAAGACAATCTTCCTTTGGTGCCAGTCACCTTGATCTGATCTGACCAGTTATCTGATTGCACTGTGAGGTAAGTAATACTAATAATAAAAAACAGGCCTTAGCAGAGTCTAGCTCCGAATACACTCATTGTGAGAGGAAGGTACAGATTCAAAAAGCAATGGTAAGATAGCCCTGCGCAGGTAGCACACTGCAATTTTACTGTTACTACCAATTACAAAGTAGCGCACGTTGCCTAATTAGCCTGACCTGCTTAACCTAAGTAGCACGAGCACTGCTAGGGTAATGTGCATGGTATAAAGGACACCAAGTGGTTGATGGGTATCCCACACAGGTGTTTAACTTAGCTGCAAGTGAGAAACCACCTAATGTGAAAAACATTCTATTTTGACTCTTGCTCACAAAAGGGTTAACTACTCTACTTAAAAGGCCCCTGCTTTCCATGTGATTATTTTCTTCTCCATAATCTAAGGTATTCCCGATTAATCACTGTGGGGTGTATGTAATGCATTAACCTCCTTGGCGGTAACCCCGTGTGTGACACGGGGTAAGCCGCCGGAGGGTGCCGCTCAGGCCCTGCTGGGCCGATTTTAATAATTTTTTTTTTGCTGGACGCAGCTAGCACTTTGCTAGCTGCGCCAGCACTCTGATCGCCGCCGGCCCCTGCCCGATCGCCGCTATCTGCTGCGGCGCGGGCCCCCCCCCCCCTCCAGACCCCAGCGCTGCCTGGCCAATCAGTGCCAGGCAGCGCCGAGGGGTGGCCCGGGACTCCCAATGACGTCCCGACGTCAGTGACGTCGGTGACGTCATCCCGCCCCGTCGCCATGGCGACGGGGGAAGCCCTCCAGGAAATCCCGTTCTATGAACGGGATTTCCTGATCGGAGATCGCCGAAGGCGATCGAAGCGGGCGGGGGGGTGCCGCTCAGCAGCGGCTATCATGTAGCGAGCCCTCGGCTCGCTACATGATTAAAAAAATTTTTTTTTTTTTAAAAAACTGCTGCGCTCCCTCCTGGCGGTATTTTTCATACCGCCAAGGAGGTTAAAGTGAACCTAAACTGAGAAGGATATGGATTCTTTCTTGTAAATAATACCAGTTGTCTGATTCTCCTGCTGATCCTGTGTCTCCAATACTTTTAGCCACAGCCCCTTAACAAGCATGCAGATCAGGTGCTCTGACTTAAAGTGGATCAGAGATGAACTTTTACTCATTGCATAATTGCGTTGCTTTCCTATAGTTTATGGGGCATTCCTCAAGCCAAATCCTTTTTTGTTTTTGTTGTAATTCTCTAATTCCCTATAAACTAAACAAGCCCCACCCTCAGTTTTCAGAGAGCCTTGGCAGTAGCAAGGGCTCATGGGAGCTCAGTCTGGGCAGGAGGAGGGGGAGGTATTACTAGCCAGAGATTTCAGAGGCCGAGGGGAGGAGGAGGGGGGATTATTTTTTTTTGCAGTCTGAGTGCTGATGGTGCAGATAAGCCTGCCTCTGTAATGTTTACAAACAACATGTCTGCTGTCATTGTATCACAGGAAGAAATAATCATATTCTATTAAAGCAGTATGCAGACAGATTTGCTGTTTAAACCATCTAAACTGTACATAAGATATATAGACAAGTTACTTGTTATAGTTAGTTTTTCATCTCGGATCCGCTTTAAGTCAGACTGGATTAGCTGCATGCTTGTTTCAGGTGTGTGATTCAGCCACAACTGCAGCCAAAGAGATCAGCAGGATGCAAGGCAACCAGAGCAGGGACAAGGTCCTCCAGCACCCAAGGCTGAGACACCAAAGTGCGCCCCTCCATCCCTCCCAACCCAGCCGTCACACACTGATTGCTATTAGACTAAGAGGGCCACAGGGTCCACAACCTCCCCAACACCTTAATATCTAGTTATCTGGCTTGCAGTAACTGCCATGTATCCCCTTTTCTTATTTCTTTCTACTTCATACACAATTAGGAATGACAGCTGAATGAATTGTGCGCCCCCTCCTACACTGCGCCCTGAGGCTGGAGCCTCTCCAGCCTATGCCTTGGCCCGGCCCTGAAGGCAACTGGTATTGTTTAAAAGGAAACATTCATATCCCTCTCAGTTTAGTTGCACTTCAAAGGACCACTATTGCAAAAGTCGTAAAATTCAAAACACATTAAAATAAGAAGTACATTTCTTCCTGAGTAAAATGAGCTATAAATTACTTTTCTCTTATGTTGCTGTCACTTACATTAGGTAGTAGAATTCAGAACCTACAGGTTTTGGAGTAGCATATCTTGTCATGGGGAGTTCTCAGAGTTTTCTTTATTTTCAAAATCACTTAGCGAATAGCGTTTGCTCCGTCCAATTGCCAAAAACGTGTGAAGCAGCAAGGAGGCTGGCCAGCATCTTTGTATAAATCATTTTCAGGAAGTGTCTTTATAAAGAATAAAGGCTAGGCTAGTAGGCTATGCTGAGAATCCCCATGAAGAGATGGACTTGCCCAAAACCTACCGGTTCTGTCAGATTTCTACTACCTACTGTAAGTGACAGACACATAAGAGAAAGGTAATTTATGGCTCATTTTACTCTGGAAAAAATGTACATCTTACTTGTATCTGTTTACATGTATTTTAAATTTTACAATTTTTCTCGATAGTGGTCCTTTAAGCAGAATTTCGTGCATGATTTGTAAAGCGTAATGCATACATGTAATTCTGCTCAATGTAGTTTATTGCAGCCATCCCTTACTCTGGTCTACACAAACACACTGACAGGCATACTGTATCACAGGGTATCTGATTTTGGAAATGCCCATATAAAGACAACCATTTACACCTAACCTGAGGCAAAGCTACCCAAGTAAAGCATGGATCCACATGCCTCTGTGTATTGTCAGCTCCTCTCTTTCTTCCCCCCAGTAACTGTAATCATGCCCTTAAAACTTTCAGAGTAGGGGAAAGCAGAGAGGAACAAACATGTAGTTCAAGGAAACTGGAGCCGTTGGAAGAAACTCACATAATCAAGTGAAGAAAAAACAAAACTTCATGCAGACATTGTGCTGGCTTGGAATTGCATGGCCAGAGTAGCTCATAGGGACATGTATAGATTTGTTCACGTGAGGCTCATGACACAGGTCTCCACCTCCCAATAATCCCTGGTCTGCCCTATGGGGTTTTCCACCCTCTTACCTCAGATACTGGGATACCTACCTTCATCCAGTTCACAGAAGCAGCTTCCACAAAGCCAGCCATAGTGCTCCCACTTAAGAATTCAAATTGCATGGAGATATGGTGGTACCACTACACATGACATGCCATTCTCACACTACACTGAGAATGGTAATATTGAGCATGTGGGGCATAGTGTTATTGTGTGGTTATCACCAACAGTGAGCAGCATAAGTTGTCAGCAAAGGATACACTGGCTTCATATTGGTTACAAAAACTTGTCCAAAGCTTCTCCTTGCTAGAGATGGCCCAAACGCGAACTTTGGGTGGTTCGCGATCGCATGCGAACGTGAACTTTCCCGGAAGTTTGGTTCGCCCCCAATGTGCACCATTAGAGTCAACTTTGACCCTCTACATCACAGTCAGCAGGCACATTGTAGCCAATCAGGCTACACTATCTCCTGGAGCCACCCCACCCCTTATAAGGCAGGCAGCGCCGGCCATTATAGTCGTTCGTGTCCCTATAGTAATTAGTGAAGGGAAAACTGCTGGCAGACTCTCATAGGGAAAGATTAGTTAGGCTCTTGTAAGCTTCTTAGCTTGCTCCTGGCTGATTCTTATTCCTAAAATAGCACCCCACAACAGCTCTTTTAAGAGCTAATCTTGTTCTTGTGTTTTTTTTTTTCCTGCAACTTCCTCCCCCTCCTCCTCCTCCTCCTCCTCCTCCTCCTGTATTGTCTTGTCTTGTCTTCCAGGGATTTGTAGGATGTCAAAAGCAAGCTTGCATACATTGGCCGGGAATCATACCCAGGTCAACTGCTTTGAAGGCAGCTATGCTCACCACTATACCACCAACACTACATGCTGAAGCCAGCCTAGATACCATTGTGATTTACCCAAGAGAAAAATGAGCTTGCTTAGGGATTTGTAGGATGTCAAAAGCAACCTCACATACATTGGCCAGGAATCGAACACAGGTCAACTGCTTTGAAGGCAGCTATGCTCACCACTATACCACCAACGCTACATGCTGAAACTTCTTGGAGCAGACTTACTTCCTACCTCCAAAAGACACATATACATCCCCATAAAATAATTCAACAGCATCTGCATGCACAGTCTCTGTGGCACAATCAGTTAGCGCATTCAGCTGTTAACCGAAAGGTTGGTGGTTCAAGCCCACCCAGGAACAGCCTTGCCTTTTGCATTCAACAGTTGTCCAAAGAGAACCCCAGATAGCCATGTAGAATCATCTCTTTCTCTCTCTGGGCTTGAACCACCAACCTTTCAGTTAACAGCTGAACATGCTAACTGATTGCACCACAGAGACGTTGTTGCTAAACGATTTTATGTGGATGCATGTGTGTCTTGTGGAGGGAGGAAAAAAGTCTGCTCCAAGAAGTTTAATGCCACTTTAAACAAAACCTTTATATATCAAATTTCTACATATATTTCTATGATCCTTTCATGATGACAAAGGCCAGAAAGAAGTAGGCAAAGGAGTGCCCATTTTTCCGTACGGCTAAGTGGTCTCACTCACTTTTTCCTACAACGAAGCATCTACTGTACAGCAGCAGAGTGGTGCAGCGGAAGCATGCTGAGCCCACAACCCAGAGGTCGATGGATCAAAACCATCCTCTACTAGGTGTACTTTGGTTTTTACACCTTGCTTTACCACATGGGCCAATCGGTGGCCATAGCCCCGTAAGACAAAGTGTCATTAGGGCTTTGCTGTAACATAGATAGTAGTGTAACTATTTCAACTAATGTACCCTTCTTAAACTTGAAGGTTATATACAAACGTAAGCAGAGTGGTGCAGCGGAAGCGTGTTGGGTCCATAACCCAGAGGTTCATGGATCAAAACCATCCTCTGCTAGGCATGATTTCATTTTTGCACCTTGCTTTATCGCATGGGCAAAACGTTGTCTATAGCCCTGTAAGAGAAAGTGTAATAAGGGCCCTGCTGTAACATAGATATTATGGTAGCTAAGACTACTCCTGGGCCTTTCTTGTAGTTGAAGAGATAAGTGAACGGTGACACCACATTAAAAAAAAAAAAAAAACAGTGAAGCTTCCCCATACTGGAGCATTGGATTTGGTAAAGTCTTAAGCCAATGTGTTGTAAGACACAAGTAAGCTTTAGGTTAGCAGGAATGGTTGCTTGGCCACCTAGCTTTTCATCCTTCCCACCCTTGCCCTGGAATCTTCCAGACTTCAAATTGCTGTCCTTTGCTGTGTGTGTTACACCAGCATCATCCAGAGGGGCACATGATCTTTCTGGAGTCTTGAATTGAAGCCTGTAAGCAGTATCACCATGTGTCCCACTGCTTTCATCTAGCAAATTAGGCAAATAAGCAAGCTCATTTTTCTCTTGGGTATATCACAATGGTACATGCTAGGCTGGCTTCAGTATGTAGCGTTTGTGGTACAGTAGTGAGCATAGCTGCCTTCCAAGCAGTTGACCTGGGTTCGATTCCTGGCCAATGTATGTGAGGTGGCTTTTGACATCCTACAAATCCCGAAGCAATTCGTTTTTCTCTTGAGTATATCACAATGGTACATGCTAGGCTGGCTTCAGCATGTAGTGTTGGTGGTATAATGGTGAGCATAGCTGCCTTCAAAGCAGTTGACCTCAGTTTGATTCCTGGCCAATGTATATGAGATTGCTTTTGACATCCTACAAATCCCTAAGCAAGCTAATTTTTCTCTTGGGTATATCACAATGGTACATGCTAGGCTTGCTTCAGCATGTAGTGTTGGTGATATAGTGATGAGCATAGCTGCCTTGCAAGCAGTTGACCTGGGTTTAATTTCTGGCCAATGTATGTAAGCTGGCTTTTGACATCCTACAAATCCCTGGAAGACAAGACAAGAGGAGGAGGAGGAGGAGGAGGAGGGTAGGAGGGAGGAAGGAGGGATTATACTCCCTGATTGATGTATACACATGCAAGATGTGTGAAAGCACTTTAGGCCTGTAATTTAGCACTCAATGTGATTTCTGCCCTTAAAACGCTGCTTTTAATCAAATCCAGATTTTCCCCCAGGACTTTTGGCATGTATTCCACTCCGCCATGTCCCCCTCCAGGAGTTAGACCCTTTGAAACATCTTTTTCATCACTTTTGTGGCCAGCATAATTTTTTCTAGTTTTCCAAGTTCGCCTACCCATTGAAGTCTATTGCGGTTCGCGAAAGTTCGCGCAAACTGAACTTTTGCGGAAGTTCGCGAACCCGGTTCGCGAACTTAAAATCGGAGGTTCGGGCTATCTCTACCTCTTCCATGCCCCTACACACATATCTGTGAAAAAGCTGTACAAATATATCTGTGATCTATAGTCAGGTCTGATCATTGCCCTCTGCACATCACTTCCTGTTCCATTCAATGCACAGGCAGTCACAGGAATAGGAGCTCAGCACCGTGATCAAACTTGATTCATACTGTATATCATGTAAGCAACGTTTTATACAGGAATACTGAAGTACGAGAAGTGGAATACAGTGTATGTAGAGTGAAGTGAAGGATTAGTGTTTGTAATTAACAGGAAGCATGGGGGTCCTTATATCTCTTCAGGGGAGCAAAATCAGTAGTGCATTAGAATTGCATTATGAATCAGGGAGCAAATTGGAAATGACCGCATACATTTATAACTACAGTACAAATATCCTTGGATACTTTCTGGACCTTAACTACAAATAATGGGCCCCTGGTGCCCTAGGCTATGGCCTTTGCGGCCTTGCCTCAAACCTGGCCATGGCTAGACCCCTTTATCAGAGGTTGTGATGTAGTAGTGATGTAATAGTTGAAGCTCGCTTACAGATCTGGACCTCCCAGCAACCCCCGTAGTTACGCCCCTGCGATACATAGCTAAGCCACTGCTTACACATTTTTCCTGAGAGATCTCCCTGCCAAGTTAATAAACTCTCTCACAGTTTACCCGGGAAAGTGAAATATAAACTAGAGCTGTAAGTTGTGTCGTTCCCTGCAAATAACATTTGTCGTCCATATTGCACTGAAAAGCAACAATAATTCATTTAAAATTAATTGAATTTTTTTTCCCCTCTTGGTCTGACTTCAGGAAACTAGAGCATCTAATAAAAGCCAGTTATAATATTTCTGAAGAAATTATGTCCTTAATTTTAGGCTCCCCTCAGAGGTTTCCACGCAGTAGTGCTTTTTTTTTTTTTTTTTTTTTTTTTTTTGTAGAGAGAGAGATTCTTCTAAAAATAAACCTCTCTCCTCCCAGTTCAGTGTCAGGCATGTGAGATAAAGTGTAGATCCTCACAGTTCTGCTGTTTATCGATCTGATTATTTTCATCTGATTTTGGAGGACTTGTAAGCAGAAATTGTAGTGTGTTCCGCATTCCTGGACCTGGAAGAGCAGGCTGTCCAGAGAAAGAAAGACTGCTTTAATTTCCTGGCTGTTACGTTGGTCTTTTCTTACTCTGCTGCCCATAGCTCTCTGTGTTTCCTCTGCTCATGAAAATACCAAGGCGACGCATTAAGATCTCTCTCCAGCTCTGGATACCAGTGCTGGTATTGCGGATAGTAGTAGCAGAAAAATGGACATCAGAAGTTGGCCTCACCATATGCGTTCTGGCAAGTACAGCATGCATCTCTTCTTTACCACCTGTTAGCTACAGCTTACTGAAGCTCTACAAGTCATTTAATCAATGTTGACTGTGGCCAGGAGGAAATGAGGGAGGAATCTGTTTGTTTTGCTATCTTTATCTTCTTGTGCATTTGTTTATATTTTTGAAGGCTTCTGTAACCTTAAAGTAAACCTGAGGTGAAAATAAATTGATGAGATAAACAATTGGATCTTTTCTCCTACTCCTAAAAATGACTTTGTTTTAGATATCTCATGGCTTTATTTTATATTTAAACATTTAGAAAGTAGATTGAATGTTATATTGTCTCTGCTCACTGACAGCCTATTAAGAGTCCTAGAGGGGACCTGAACTTAGAATCAGAGGTGGACTTCCGAATTGAAATGCAAACAAATCGCTGATTAATCAGCTGTGACCGCGGGTGACAGGAGGTTAACTTTCCCAGAAGTCTGTGCAATAGTCTGCATTCCATTACGCATCATAGTAGAATGATGCATAAGCCGGAAGGAGGCCGGAAGGACTAGGAGGAAGCATGGTAGTGAGTCGTGGAATGCGGCTCACAGTTCTCCTATGATGCGAGTGGAGTGCAGACTATTGCGCAGACTTCTGGGAAAGTTAACCCCCCATAACCCGCGGTCACAGCTGATTAACCAGCGATTCATTAGCATTTCGATTCCGAGTAGCTTGCTACTCTAAATTAATTGGAAGCCCATCTCTGCTTAGAATTTGTTCTCTGTTCTCAAAGATAAGCAACAGCATAATAACCTTTAAAGAAAAAAAATAATTGTCTCAGCTTACAGAACTCATGAAGTAAATCTGCAGAGTGTCTACATCCTGCTTTTGTAGAAGCAGACAATGGGCTTGATTCACAAAAGAGTGCTAACTGTTAGTACGGGCGTTTTCGCGCGAATTTTCGCATTGCGCGTGCTCGCAAATTTTCACGCGAATCGATATCGTTTTCGCGCGCAAATGCGAATTTTCACGCGAAAACGATATCAATTTTGCGTGAAAATTCGCGTTTGCGCGCAAAAACGTTATCGCTTTGCGTGAAAATTCGCGATCGCGCGCAATGCAAACATTCACACGAAAACGCCCGTGCTAACAGTTAGCACTCTTTTGTGAATCAAGCCCAAAGTGTTAACATCCTGTGTTTACATATTAGCTATGTCTGCCAGAGGACTGCAGAATTCCTGTGCTGACACACCTAAGAGATCAAATTAAACTTGTGATTACTTGAATATCAGAGGGAATTAGACTGTCTTTTCTCTTTAAAAACACACAGGATGCATTTCTTTCTGTTTTCCTTGTGCCCTATGTAAGATTTCAGGTCCACTTTAACCACTTCACAACTGAGGCGTTTTACCCCTTGAGCACCATTCACTCGTCTATAACTTTATCATTACTTATCACAATGAAATGAACTATATCTTGTTCTTTTCGTCACCAATTAGGCTTTCTTTAGGTGGGACATTATGCCAAGAATTATTTTATTTTAAATGTGTTTTAATGGGAAAATAGGAAAAAATGTGGGAAAAAAATTATTTTTCAGTTTTCGGCCTTTATAGTTTTTAAATAATGCATGCTACTGTAATTAAAACCCAATGAAATGTATTTGCACTTTTGTCCCGGTTATAAAACCGTTTAAATTATTTCCCTATCACAATGTTTGGCGCCAATATTTTATTTGGAAATAAAGGTGCATTTTTTTCAGTTTTGCGTCCATCCCTAATTACAAGCCCATAGTTTATAAAGTAACAGTGTTATACCCTCTTGACATAAATATTTAAAAAGTTCAGTCCCTAAGGTAACTATTTATGCATTTTTTTATTGTATTTTTTTTTTAATTACAAAAATAAATAAATTAGGGAGTGTAGGAGATAATGAGTTAATTTTTAGTGTAAAAGTAATGTATTTGTATATGAAAAATGCTTTAGGGTGTAGTTTTACTATTTGGCCACGAGAGGGCCACAGTAACTTTTGGTTATGCGACCTGCAAGCGTACAGGAAGTACGCTTGCAGGAAGGGTTAGGAGGCTCTGAAACTGTTTTTTTCTCACAATGATCGCTGCTTCTCGTAGAAGCTGCTGCTCATTGCGGGGGGCAGAGATCAACGAACGGGAAAAGTTTTTCCCGTTCATTGATCTCCGGGCGAGCGGGCGGCGGCGTGCACGAGCACGGGGGCGCGGGGACGAGCGAGCGGGAGCGCGGACAGCGGCGGGAGCGGCGTCAGGTGCGGATTTCTCCGTCCCTTGGTGTTAACAGGGTGGAAAAAGGGACGGAGAAATCCGCACTGCTGGGGGTAAAATGGTTAAAGGATACCCGAAGTGACATGTGACATGATGAGATAGACATGGGTATGTACAGTGCCTAGCACACACATAACTATGCTGTGTTCCTTTTTTTATTTCTCTGCCTGAAAGAGTTAAATATCAGGTATGTAAGTGGCTGACTCAGTCCTGACAGGAAGTGACTGCAGTGTGACTCTCACTGATAAGAAATTCCAACTATAAAACACTTTCCTAACAGAAAATGGCTTCTGTGAGCAAGAAAGAGATAAAAAAGGGGAATTTCTTTCAGTGAGGTCACACTGTAGTCACTTCCTGTCTGAGTCACTTACATACCTGATATTTATCTCTTTCAGACAGAGAACGTAAAAAAGAAACACAGCATAGTTATTTGTGTGCTAGGCACTGTACATACACATGTCTATCTCATCATGTCACATGTCACTTTGGGTATCCTTTAAAATACATGAACTATTGACCTTTTTCTCTCTCTCCTGTGCCCTCGGAAATTGTATTCTGCCAGAAAAAAAACTTGCATGGCTGTAATTTGCTTATCAGTGAGGTTTACAATATTCCAGAAAAGGTAATGATAGGAGAGAAGCAGTCACTTCCATGCCTGAAAGTTAACTATTTCAGGCAGCAAAATAAAAAAAGAAAAACAGCCTGGTTATTAATGTTTTGCACTGGACATACACACGTTTATCTCATCATGTCACATGTCGCCTCAGGTGCACTTTAAGAAAAAATCTGTTTAAGGTATTTTTTCATCTACAATCTGTAATATCTATTTACATTGTACATAACAAGACAATCTTTATATTGCAACAGTTTGCATCCATGAAACTCAATTTGCAAAACATGCTGGGATTTCTAATAATATTGATTGCCTGAAGCGAAGTTGTGCAATAGAGAAAAGTAAAGGTAGTCAATGATCTCATTTGGGTTGAGATTTGGGACCTGCCCCTAGTATGTTTGTATGTGTACAGTGTATGAAATCTGGTATTACCGCATTAAGCTCTATTTCAAAGAAACAGCTGATTTGTTAACCTCCACAGTATTGGTCTTATTTGCAGCTCACCACCAGCTGTAAGTGGTAAATACTGAATATTCATAAGTAATAGCTCATAGTTATCTGAATATATGAAGTATTTTTTTGTAATGATCATAAATACAAAACAACCTTATGTGTAAAAGATTGATAAGCTATATTCAGAGGCAGGGAATGTCTACATGTTGTAATGCTCTCACACACAACAGTGACACAAGAAAAGTTTGTGGTGCTCCATTAGTAAAAATACACATTTTTCATCTAGTTGGGTACAGACCTCTCCAGCCAGTTGCTGTTGAGCCCTTGCTAACCATGTTTAGATAGGTATCCCCAGGGGTACTTACAGAAACATACTGAAATGCTAATTGGCTCCTCCCCAAATTAGCCTTTAATAATGCTAATAACTCTTCTGCTGCACTGACGGCTCAGCATAGTAATGTATAGGAATGGGCCCCTAGCTCCTGGTGTCAACAGATCTCTGGGGGTGGGGCCCAGTCCAGCATAGTTCCATCCCTGCTTAATACTTAATGATATTAAATTAACTAAAAACATAATCATTTTAAAACACTGTCGTTTCAGATTCAGGGAAATATTCATCCACATGCCATCATCATTCTGCCCAACACCAATGGTATGGAGCTGCTGCTGAGCTATGAAGATGAAGGGGTTTATATCAATACATATGGACACTTCACAAAAGAATCTGTCCTGCAGTGGGGAGAGATGCCAGCATCTGTTGGTGAGTGCAGATGTAGAATGGGTGACTCATTTGTAAGAGAATCTGTGGAATATCTAAATGCGTATTCTCTTTCTGGGGATATAAATGCTTGTTTAAGGTACTGTTGCTAGTAAATTCTTATATTACTCATGTTTTGTAAGTGATGGAATACAAGTAAGGGTTATTCTGTGTGTTTGTAGAACTCATATAAGTTAGGTACAAGGCAAGTAGCAACAATATGCACCAGGCAAGCTACTTACCTCTTATCAAAATCTAGAGCCACGCCTATCTCCATTGAAATGAATAGGGAACAGTAAACATCCATGTATGTATCCTTATTTGAAGCCAACCACTACACTGCTTAACTGGCCAGCCCTTGCATCATTTAACAAATTACTGTGTAGTGACTCTGCAACACGTTATAGACATACGGTACACCAGCATCTCTGGAGAGGCAGCTTATAGGAAACCTGAAGTGAGAATTATATGGAGGCTGCCATATTTATTTCCTTTTAAGCCAGGGGTCTCAAACTCGCAGCCCGCGGGCCATTTGCGGCCCTCGATACAATATTTTGTGGCCCTCGCCAGCAAAAGCTTACTTATAGTTCGCTTCAGTGCTCCCAAGTAATCCGCCGCATCCCTGCCGCTAAACGAGGGCTGCAGAGCCCCCAAATCGCCCGGGGGGCAATCCGCCGGCATTTCCTGGAAGGGGCAGAGCTTTCAGCTTCAGCTCTGCCCCTCCTGACGTCAATCGCGGTGCATCACCGCCTCTGCCCGCCCCTCTCTGTGAAGGAAGAGTGAGAGGGGCGGGCAGAGGTGGCGATGCACCGCGATTGATGTCAGGAGGGGCAGAGCTGAAGCTGAAAGCTCTGCCCCTTCCAGGAAATGCCGGCGGATTGCCCCCCGGGCGATTTGGGGGCTCTGCAGCCCTCGTTTTGCGGTGGGGACGTGGCGGATTACTTGTAATGGGAGCACTGAAGCGAACTATAAGGTAAAATAGGCAAAATAGTTTGCTTCAGTGTGAATTTGATTTTGAAATAAAAATCAATGAAGGGGGGGGGGGGGGGGGCGTTGCAGCTGCTGATTGATTGATTCCCTTATGCGGCCCAGCCTCATCCTGACTTTGCCTCCTGCGGCCCCCAGGTAAATTGAGTTCGAGACCCCTGTTTTAAGCAATACCAGTTTCCTGAGAGTTCTGCTGATCTCTTTGGCATCATAGTTTCTGAATCACACATCTGAAACATGCAGAAGCTTTCCAGAGGCGCCAATAGAATAAAAGTCACTTAAACGAGCTTAAAACCGATGGGGCAGTGGTGGGCCTATCCCATCCATGCGGACAAAGCAAACAAAGGAAGGACTGTGGCATCAACAGTCAAACAACAATTTATTTATACTCCACAGTAAAAATAGGCAACGCGTTTCACGGGCTCAATCCCGCTTCATCAGGCCAATGAAAAAGGAGCATACAGCTTAACAGCATCAAAACCACACTGAGCGCCTCTTTGACAGAGGCGCTCAGTGTGGTTTTGATGCTGTTAAGCTGTATGCTCCTTTTTCATTGGCCTGATGAAGCGGGATTGAGCCCGTGAAACGCGTTGCCTATTTTTACTGTGGAGTATAAATAAATTGTTGTTTGACTGTTGATGCCACAGTCCTTCCTTTGTTTGCTTTGTCCGCATGGATGGGATAGGCCCACCACTGCCCCATCGGTTTTAAGCTCGTTTAAGTGACTTTTATTCTATTGGCGCCTCTGGAAAGCTTCTACATATTGCTAAGTCCACCCTTGGTGGAGGGTTGTACCCATCTTCTTCCCATCTACAGAGAGCGACTTTTAATCCTGAGTGGGGTCAGGTTAATCTCCCCACCTGCCTTCACAGTGGTTGCCTAATGGTAACCCTGGTTTGTGAGTATTAAATTGTTATATTACTCATTATTAATTATCATCTATACAATATCACACTATTGGGCTCTTGGTGTCCCCCCTCCCTTTATCTGAAACATGCAGCTATTCTTGTCAGATTTTTGTCAGAAACATCTGCATGCTTGTTCGAGGCCTGTGGCTAAGTATTAGAGGTAGAGGGTTAGCTGCACTTCCAGATAACTGGTATTGATTAAAAGGAAATTAATATGGCAGCCTTTATACACCCCCACTTCAGGTTGCCTTTAGATGATTACTATAAATACAAGGATAAGTACATAGTAAATAATTTTACCACTTCCCCCTGGTCGGTCCTGCCTATGTGCGGTGTTTATTTTAATTGAAAGTTGTGATTCCTGGCTTGGTTGTTATCCAGATGCTGTTCCATTTGTTGCCCCCTTTACATTGCAGATGGATATTCCTGGTTTAGTTTTGGTCCAGATGTCATTCTATCTTCTGCTGTGTATATAGTGCTGATGTACACAATTGTTTGTGAAGGTCTGAAGAAGGGTCTACCTGAAACAAGCCAACATTGTCCTCTTTCTAAACAATTGATCTTGCTAGTTTGTTGTTGCACCTTTTTATGAGATATCGTGTTTAAAGATGAACTTCTTTAAAGACGTGTGAACCATTTTTTGCACTGTTTGGTACATTCAATATTTAAGCTCATCGTTACAAAAAACTTTTTAGTCTCTTCAAATGATTTACTATGTAATTATCCTTGTATTTATACTGGTTGAATCAGGGGCGTAACTAGAAATCACTGGGCCCCCCTGCGAAAATTTGGATCCCCCCCCCCATAGGTACCAAATAATTGTAATGGGGCAGCGTTTCGCTATAAAATAATTGTAATGGGGCAGCGTTTCACTATAAAATAATTGTAATGGGGCAGTGTTTCACCATAAAATAATCGTAATGCACCAGAAATTCATCGTAAAGTGGGCAGCATTTCACCAGAAATTAATCGTAAAGTGGGCAGCATTTTACCATAAACTAATCGTAAAGTGTGCAGCATTTCACCATAAAATAATTGTAAAGTGGGCAGCATTTCACCATAAACTAATCGTAAAGTGGGCAGCATTTCATCAAAAACTAATCGTAAAGTGGGCAGCATTTCACCATAAAATAATTGTAAAGTGGGCAGCATTTCACCATAAAATAATTGTAAAGTGGGCAGCATTTTACCATAAAATAATCGTAAAGTGGGCAGCATTTCACCATAAAATAATCGTAAAGTGGGCAGCAGTCACCAGAAAATCGCAATGTGGGCAGCGTTCACCAGAAAATTGTACAGTGGGCAGCAGTTATCAGAAAATCGCAATGTGGGCAGCATTCACTAGAACATCGTACAGTGGGCAGCAGTCACCAGAAAATCGCAATGAGGGCAGCGTTCACCAGAAAATCGTACAGTGGGCAGCGTTTACCAGAAAATCGTACAGTGGGCAGCAGGCACCAGAAAATCATACCGTGAGCAGCAGTCACCAGAAAATCGCAATGTGGGCAGCATTCACCAGAAAATCGTACAGTGGGCAGCAGTCACCAGAAAAATCGCAATGTGGGCAGCAGTCACCAGAAAATCGTACAGTCGGCAGCGTTCACCAGAAAATCGTACAGTGGGCAGCAGGCACCAGAAAATAATATAGTGGGCAGCAGTCACCAGAAAATCACAATGTGGGCAACGTTCACCAGAAAATCGTAATGTGGGGGCATCAGTCAACAGAAAAATCGCAATGTGGGCAGCAGTCACCAGAAAATCGTACAGTGGGCAGCAGTCAACAGAAAATCGTACAGTGGGCAGAAATCACCAGAAAATCGCAATGTGGGCAGCATTCACCAGAAAATCGTACAGTGGGCAGCAGTCACCAGAAAAATCGCAATGTGGGCAGCAGTCACTAGAAAATCGTACAGTGGGCAGCAGTCACCAGAAAAAACGCAATGTGGGCAGCAGGCACCAGAAAATCGCAATGTGGGCAGCAGGCACCAGGAAATCGCAATGTGGGCAGCAGGCACCAGAAAATCGCAATGTGGGCAGCAGGCACCAGAAAATCGCAATGTAGGCAGCAGTCAACAGAAAACCGCAATGTGGGCAGCAGACACCAGAAAATCGCAAAGTGGGCAGCAGGCACCAGAAAAATCGCAATGTGGGCAGCAGTCACCAGAAAATCGTACAGTGGGCAGCAGTCAACAGAAAATCGTACAGTGGGCAGCAATCACCAGAAAATCGCAATGTGGGCAGCAGTCACCAGAAAATCGTACAGTGGGCAGCAGTCACCAGAAAAATCGCAATGTGGGCAGCAGTCACTAGAAAATCGTACAGTGGGCAGCAGTCACCAGAAAAAACGCAATGTGGGCAGCAGGCACCAGAAAATCGCAATGTGGGCAGCAGGTACCAGGAAATCGCAATGTGGGCAGCAGTCAACAGAAAACCGCAATGTGGGCAGCAGACACCAGAAAATCGCAAAGTGGGCAGCAGGCACCAGAAAAATCGCAATGTGGGCAGCAGTCAACAGAAAATAGTACAGTGGGCAGCACCTGTAAAAAAAAAAAAAACAATTCACTCACCTGGCAGAAGTCTCCTCTCCTGGCCTCAGATCCCCTGATGATCCTCCTGCACATCTCCCGCGCTGACAGGCAGTGTGCAGGGCTACGGCAAGATGCCCTGTACTGAAGACACAAATAGTCTCCAGAGCAGGGCTTCGGCAGCCATCTTGCCGTAGCCCTGCTCTGCCTCCCAGGAGACAGACTGCGGCTGCGGGGAATGAACTGGCCCGCGTCTATTAGACGCTGCAGCCAGTTCCACACCTGGCTGGGGGTCTTAGAATCGGGCGGGTGGCAGCGCTCCCCCCCACACACACACACACATGGCTGGCGGGCCCCGGAGCGGCCCGGGCCCCCCTGTGGCTGAGGGGGTCGCATCCCTGGTGGTTACGCCGGTGGGTTGAATAACTGGTGTAGTGGCGCATCACTAAGGATACATTTTCTTCTAGTCTCCTAATTTACATAAAAACAGTGCCTTTAATGATTGCCAATGATGAAACTATCTCACCTCAAAATTTAAACTGCAGTTCTCACAGAACAAGGAAGCGTTTGCTGGCACTCCTCTAGAAGCAACTGCTTATTTAAGACGCAATAAGAAAACATGTGGTGATTGGTAATAGGCTGAGGGCATAACATGTCCTTATCAGATTGGTGGGTGCTAGGTCTCATATAGACAAATATTGAGCTTAACATAGAACTATAGTCAAAATATAATGTGCTTTCATAAGGCAATTGCATCATAGGAACTTTTATCAACGTTATTATTAACATTATCATTATTAGCTACCATATTTTTCAGGAATATAAGACGCTACAGAATATAAGATGCACCTAGGTTTAGAGGGCAGAAACCAGGGAAAAAATATATATACTAAACCTGGAGTGTACATGGTCCAGGAGCGTCTTGTATATGTTCTCCCCCAATCATTGTCCACCTCTGTCCCCTTCTGGACCCTTGGGTCCCTTCTTGTCCCCCTGTGTGTCCTTCTGTGTCCCCTCTGGACCCCTGGTTGTCCCCTCCAGTCCCCCTGTGTGATCCTGTGTGTTATGTTCCCCTGTGTGCCCTCCAGTCCCCATGTGTCCTCCTGTGTGTTCCCTCTGGTCCCTCTGTGTGTCCCCCCTGCCTCCGTGTATGGTCCTGTGTGTATTCCTGTGTCCCCTCCAGTCCCCCTGTGTGGTCCTGTGTGTCCCCCTGTGTGCCCTCCTGCCTCCCTGTATGGTCATCCGGCCCCCCGCATCTCTCCTCTATTCTCCCTGTGTAAAAATAATTAGCGGCAGTGCGGCTCAACTCACTTGCGATTCCAGCGGCGATTAGCGGACCTCTCATCTCCTGTGTGGCTGTTTCACTGTACATATTAGAAACAGTGCGCTGCTTCCCCAATTGTTGTGTATCCCCTTATCAGAACTGATAAGGGTATACCTAGCAGAGCAAAAAGGCTTTTTACAGGATTCAGTGTGATTGTAAGCACAGGAAAAAAACGTTTCCCAACTGTAAGGCTTGTTTCCACTGAGTACTTGAAGGACCTCCAGGATGGGCGCAGCACTCGTGCTGATGGGAATCCGGATCCCCTTGCCGCTCTAATGTATGCACTGTGGATTTGGCTGCATTTCTTTTCCCCGTACACAAACCAGAAACCAATAAGCTGTGATTCCACTTCCAAACATGAGTGCCGGAAAACAGAGGAGATCGCAAACAGTGAAATGGGGTCTAAGTTTTCTGAAAACATTTAGAAATACATACATAGCAATTGTAGTTTCCAGGTCTACTGTATTCTGTTTTTAACCCTTTAATAAAGTAATTACAGTGCAACTACAGCTTGTTGCAAATAGTGGCTGTTTGAGCACGTGCCAGCCCTAGCTGATCAACTGACAAGAAAGCACTCCAGCTAGCCCTATATTACCCCATTCTGTACCCTCCTGTCCTGATTCAGAACTGCAGGAAGTGGTTTAAGAACTAAACTGCTCCTGTACTTCACTAACCATTTCAGCCCGCGGGTTGTTTTCACCTTATGGATGAGAGGAGTTTTCACCTGTCAGCGCTCCTTCCATTCATTTCCCAATAACTTTATCACTACTTATCACAACACAATGATCTACACCTTATTTTTTCCACCACCAATTAGGCTTTCTTTGGGTGCTACATTATGCTAAGAATTATTTTATTCTAATTGCATTATGATGGGAATAATACGATTCCTTATTTTTCAGGTTTCAGCCATTATAGTTTTAAAATAATTCATGCTACCATAATTAAAATCCACACATTTTATCTGGCCATTTGTCCCGGTTATTGCAACGTTAAAATGATATCCCTAGTACAATGTATCGTGACAGTATTTTATTTCCAAATAAAGGTGCATTTTTTCAGTTTTACATCCATCACTAATTTGTAGCCCATTATTTAATAATTATATGCCCTCTTGTCATTATTTTTTTCACCTAAAGTCAGTAGGTGTATTTTACTATTTGGCCACAAGATGTCCACGCTGAGAAAAAATGCTACTAGCTTACTTTGTACGCTACATAGGATAAAATGTGTTGTTACATTGTAACTAAGAAAGTTCCGACGGGGTGATTATGAATGGGAACATTGTACCCATTCATAAATTTAACGATCGGGCGGCGGAAATCACGACGGGATTGTAAGAATGTAAGAATAAATGTAAGAATAAACACTGTTTTTGAATAAAAACAGTGTTTATTCTCGGCAGACATGCTCGGATTGGCACAGGGGACTTCCGTCCCCTGCATCCAATCCCCCCTACTAGCAGCAGCAGCGCGATCGCCAAACTGCAGGGACATGACCAGCGCGTCCCTGCGGCTCTAGCAGCTGCCGCTGCGGACGTGAAGCTCACGTCCGCGTGGCATAAATGGTTAAAGGACCTCTATCATGAACATATTTAAAATACAAGTAAACACATACAAATGAGAAGTACTTTTCTTCCAGAGTAAAATGAGCCATACATTGCTTTTCTCCTATGTTACTGTCACTTACAGTAGGTAGTAGAAATCGAACAAAACTGACAGGTTTTGGACTAGCCTGTCTCCACATGGGGACTTCTCTGGTTCTTCTTTATTTTCAAATGCACTTAGTGAATGTCATTTGATCTGTCCAACTACCAAAAAAGTGTGCAGCGAGCAGGGAGGCTGGCCAGCATGTTCGTATAAAGCCTTCTCAAGGAGTTTCTTTATAAAGAATAAAGGCCATGCTGAATGTCCCCCATGAAGAGATGGACTAGTCCAAAACCTGTCGGTTCTGTCAGATTTCTACTACCTAATGTATGTGACAGCAGGATCGGAGAAAAGTAATTTATGGCTCATGTTACTTTGGAAGAAAGGTACTTCTTATTTGTATAGGTTTATAGGTATTTTAAATTTTACAATTTTTCACGATAATGATCCTTTAACTTTTAAAAATGTAATAGAATAAAAACTCTTTTACGCTACAGTACCAGAATATCTTTTAAAATACAACTTTCCTTTATTATCTCCATATATAAAAAATGCCACTTCTGGGCCATCTTTCATCGGATAGTGGGGAACTTTAAGTTTTATTCGTTTACACAGATCATACAATGACCTTCAGAACATTTCTTACCAGAGGGCAACAAATGAAATGTGAGACACGACAGCAGAAAACCTGTGATCATCAGGATACCATTTATACACAGATTGGCCCATGTAACTGTACTCATTACCTTAATCAATGTGTCCCTTAATTGAGCTAAAAAACACATACTTCATTTTAAATTCAAAGTAGTACTATAAATTACTGTATATGTATATGTTGCTGTAGTAAATGACAAACTATGGCTCAATAAAACATTCAATACTTTAAAAGAGTGTTTAATCACTTGTGACTTTCAGGGCCCTTTTACATGTAACCTGTTACGTCGCCGTGCAGTACGCTCCCTCATCACAAGGTCTCTATGGAGACTTTCATACTTAGACGATGGGGTGGGCTGCGCCAGCAGTAGTCGCATCAGATGTAGAGTCTGAATGGAAGCTGCTGGTAGTGTTGCAGCATCTCTCCTGATTGCTATCATCAATAATGTGAAGTTACTCCCATACTGGAAGTGGCTTCACTGGGCACGAGACCTTATTCAATATAACAATTTAGAAGGTACCGTATTTTTCAGACTATAAGACACACTTTTTCTTCCCCAAAAGTGGGGATCTTATAGTCCGAATAATACATAAAAGGATCGTGCCAAGTCCTCCGTCCCTCTTTGACTGTCCCCTGTATCCTCCGACCCTCTGTATCTGTCCCCCTGTGTCCAATGTCCCCCTTGTCCTCATTTCCTGTGTCTTCTTATGTTCTCGTGTCCCCCTTCCTATGTCCCCTCTCTCCCCATGCACATATTTACATAGCATCCAATCCTAAGTAGCAGCATTTGGGAAGCAAAGTACCAATCAGGTGTGGGGCGCTGTCCCAGACCACCAATCACAGCTCACAGCCACTCACTGCTCCCTGCTTGCTCTTTGATAGGAGCCGATGGTCTTGAGGGCGGGACCATGGCTCCATCATTAGGGCTAATCTCTTCACTCCCTGCTACTGAGTGTGGTCTGAAGTGTAACATAGTTAAGCAGAAACAAAGAGCAGTTAATTTCTTGGCCAAAGGACATACTGATGCTGACAGACTCAGTAGTGCAGATGGTGAGGTGACGAAGGATGAGAATACGAAGATAAGTGCAAACAAGGCAAAACCAGTGTTGAAGACAAACCGTGTAGTTAAAGGAACACAATCAATAACCAAGTGTTCTAAAATGACAATGTTAAATATGTTTCATGTTAAATATCAGAGGCAAAAGCTGTAACTGGTTGTGCGTAGGTAGTACCTGCATTGGAACAAATCATTAGCAAAGGGGAGTCTGTGCTTCAATGTTACACAATCATTGCTGTTCTTACACAATCATTGTATTTTTCTTTGAAAGAAAAAAAAAACCTTTAGTGTGAAAAGCCTGGGTATCAGGTTTCACACACAATTACAAATGTTTATGCTGCACGTTACAAGACACATTTCCTCTGCTCTCCATGCAGACCGCTCATTCAGAGCAGCTGCAGTTAAGCTAGTGAGACCTGTCATCTGCTAAAGGTATAAAGTACACACAGGGTTAACAGATGTTGGGAGAGGGATTCCCCCTCCCCTCATGATTCACTGGTCTGTCACCCAGGCCCGTTAGGGAATTGTGAAAGGAATTTGATAACCGTAAACAAAGAGATAATCAGTGAAATATATACAGCAGTAGCTAGGAACACTTCATAAACTATTCCCATACCAGTTTAAATAAACATGCTAATCTTTGTTCCATTAAAGGATTCTAGTGTCAGGGCTAAGACAAGGGCTTCTAGTGCTCAAGGAAGAGATGCTAAGTGCACTACCCATCAAATCTTGAGTGCTCATTTAGTCTGATTTTGCATAGTACTACCTTTTCCACAACATACACATTTTTTTTAACCAGTGCATGTTTGCAAAATGCTCTTCCATGCCCATACATATGTTCACACACTTTTCAGCCCAGTAGATCAACTCGCCCCCCACGACGGCCGATCACACTGTCTGTGCCTCTCCCCCGCTGCGTAATGCCACGCATGCACCTCTCCATCATCCCTCTGTCGCCCCCCACCGCATAGCAATAGAATGCATTGTCAGCTGCATAGGTATCAGCAGCCGTATATCCTTCTGCTCTTTGTCTCTGCTTCATATCCTTGGTCCTGCAACACCTAGAAATATACAAATTACAGCATGTATGTAGAGTTTTCCATAAAAGCATTGCGTAAAAGCATCACAATTGGATTAACCAAAAACAGAAAATGTAATTCATAAAACAGATGGTATTTGCGATTATTCAGGCTCGAGTGAGCAACTGAGGTGTCCCACAATGCATCACCACTGAATATGCAAATTATCCCTTTATTGTCCCTGATAACACTTCCCGAATGCAATGATGTGTCAGCTTGTTAATATTACAAAGCCAAACTAATCTAACATGCATACAGACTGTTTCGGATTGGCTGATCCTCATCAGTGCATGGCATGGATTAATGTGGCTCTACGGGGTAGGGCTTGAAACACTCAGTTAGGGCTCACACACTATAAGAGCTTTTAAAAAACGTTCCCATTGACTTACATTAAAATCGTGGTAAAATTACCATTGCTGTAAAATTGCGCAATTGTACTGCTATTTTACTGCGATTTTAATGTAAGTTAATGGGAAAGTTTTTTAAAAAGCTCTCAGAAAGCACTGATGGCTAAAAAGCGCTCAGAAAAGCTCTTATAGTTGTGTCTGAGCCCGTACAGTTTGCCCAGCAAGCTCACTCCTAGAAGTGTATAAGGGGCTAAAAAAACCTCTTAAAAATGCTACCCAAAACAGAAATTTGCCTTCACATTTGGGTTAATAATGTCAGAAAATAAATGTCAAATATGCATTACTTTCGGCATGATCCTCTTTTAACAGAAATAGTGTGTTTTTCAAGAATGAAGTTGTCTTTAGTATTGGCGTCCTTCCACAGATCATCAGTCTGTCTAGCCTTTCCACCAGAGAGAACATGAAAGCTGTGTAGTACAAGCTTTCTCAAAGACAGAAAGAGGCTATTTATGAAGTCAATATTTGACTTCTCCCTTAGAGATGATGCATAACGTTAATCAATATCTTAATCGCTTTCAACCTTCTGGCTGCAGCTTATTTTTTTCAGTGTCTGACAAGAGGGGCAGATGCTGGATGTATGACCGGTGTAAGAGTGTATACGTAGCCGGGGATGTTATCTGGGATACAAGCAGCTGTAATCTCTTATGAACTGAGAGATCTTTCATTTAGCTGAATCAATTTGCAGGAATAGATTAGTGTATCAGAAGGACAAGCTTTTGATTTTCTTTTAAACCTCACCTGCTTGTTCTGACAGAATTCTACTGTATTCTGGTCAATGAACACAATCCAAGAACATTATTGATGTTTTTTTTATTGCACTTATTATGGTACAATTATTGACATTATGCTGAGCTCTAAGGGGATTTTCAGACTACAGCAATATGTGTGCTATAAAAAGATTAATAAGGAATAAACTCTGAGATATACTGTCAGGCCTATAAGTGCTGCCTGGAGTCCATAGTTGTGGGAAGTGTTTTTGCAAATCTTCCATGGTTGCTGTATATACTCGCATATAAGCCTAATTTTTCAGCATAACAAATGTGCTGAAAAGTTACCCCCCTCGGCTTATATGCGAGTCAGTGGAGCAAAACAGATGGTGGAGCAGGTTTTGTTACTGGCGGAGGAGCGTAAGAATTGTGCACTAGTGAACCTGCTCTTGCCAGCTTGCACCCTTCTGTGTCCGTGCCCTCCATCCCCTGCAACATGTGTGCGCTGAGTGTGCTGCTCAAGACTACCTGTGTCCCCTGGCTTGTGAAGCATAGCGTGCAAGCAACGTGTCAACGGTGCAATGGTGGGGGATTCTTCCTATGTGGCAATCGCTGTGTCTCATATCTATGACGCCATGTAGTGGCTTCTTGAGACACAACTGTATGATCCTGGAGAACATCTGGCTATGGGGAGGGGGGCAGACTTGTACTGGGGGAACATCTGGCTACTGTGGAGGGGGCTATATTTGGGAGGAGGCTTATAAGCAAGTCAGTCACTTTTTCTTGGTTTAAGAGGGGAAAGTGGGTACCTTGGCTTATACGTGTATATATGGTATATATTGACAAAGTCTTTTAAGTTGCCCATACATCTAGCGATGTATTGCCAGATCTCTCACTGATAAAATCTAATCAGCGAGAGATCTGTTGGCTGCCCATACACCATAGGCCATTTCCTGATCGATTTCAGCATGAAATCTCTTGGCAATCGGCCTCGTGACACCGCCTCTGCCGCCTGGCCACCCTCCAACTGTTAATGTCTCCACCCCATGCCCATGCATTGTCATCTCATCTGCTCGAGCTGTCGTGACCCCCGGTCTCCTCTGCTGTCTCCCCGAGCACCAATGTCACAACTAGCGCTGCCACATGGTGGGGCATATACCATGTGGTGCGTGTGTGTGATGCCACACACACACACACACCTGGCAGTACTCGCCTGCTCGGGGGTGACAGCGGAATGGACCACGAGTCGCTGCTGCTGGACACGAGATCTACAATGCATGGGCATCCGGGAAGGGGGGGATTTACTTTTAGGGGGGCAGCGGGAAGGGATCCATCATGTACATCAGTCATCACGTCACATGCAGGACCAAGATTTTCCAGCTTGCTTGATGAATACATTCAAGTGATTTCAGCTCAAAATCGGTCAAATGATGGCACAGGCATGCTTGTTTCGGCACTGATTTTCATCCGATTTGATAAAATTATAGAATCAGGTGGCCGATTCGCCCGAAATATTGCTAGATGTATGGCCAACTTTAGTCAGATATTTCAGCTGATATTTTGGTATGTGGTGGCGGGCTCTGTTGACAAGTTATAGTTGTGTATAAAGGGATTGATCCCTCAATTCGTTACACAGACATTTAGTAGAGCAAGAGGGCACTAAATCCATGCTGATATTCCTACTAGGATTTTCTGGCATCCACTGGGATTCGATAGCAACAAATGACTGGATTTTTTAACGAGTATCAATCTAAGTTGCTTAAATGCAAATGAAGCTAATCAGGCAACTGTGCAGCAAATAAGCTCTGAGTTAGTGGCAAATTAACAAAGAACATGTGGCAAATTTGGAGTTTTCCTTCTTAGGGAATTTTTATGGATTAGTACTGTATGCAAGTTCAAAGAAGCACTTTTTTCCAGCAAATAAATCCTTTGGGAAATGTTCCAATATCCACAATACAAAAGTATTTACAATAGGGAGAGCATCCAGATGTTTAACATGTCTTTTTTGGAATAGGTGAAATTGTCTGTGAATAATGAAAAAATAAATATATTTCTTAAAGGTTAATTGCCCATGGATGCAGGCTGCTATTTTTGTAGCTGCTATTCCTAAGTAATGTTCAGCATATCCCTGTAATGAATAGTGGAGATGCCGCCGCATGGGCAAGCGGCATGGCGGCCATCTCCGCGTCTCAGCCAGCGGCTGCTGCCGCGCAGCAGCGTGATATTGCTTTGCCTGGTCCTTCTAGTTCACACAGATGGAGAGCTCAGGCGACAGGACCTTTATGCTGCTAGAAGGGGAGTCAGCTGATCAAGCCGATCAGCTGACTCCAGCTATGCTCTGGATTGGCTGAGTGACTGGGGCGGCGGACTGTGGAGCGCTTTTAGTATATATAGGTCTTGCCTGTCACTTGCAAGTTGTCTGCTGTTGCGAACATATACGTGTGAGCGCTCAGACCAGAGTCAGATCCCACAGTGTGTTAGAACCAGCCGGAGCTGGGAATTCACACTGAGTCAGATTCCATTGATAGCTTAAAGTACTATTGCTTGCTACTATTTATGTGCTGACTAGTTCCCGGGTGTTGAGACCAAGGACCTCACACCTAAGACTAGGAGATCACTACATTGTCACTGCCTATATGTTAGACTAGATCCCGTGTGTTGAGACCAAGGACCTCACACCTGAGTCTAGGACTGTGACACATTATTTGTTACTTGTTATGACCTTTGGCTTTCCTGACTACCCTCCTGTCCTCTGATTCGGTACTTCTGCCCATCTGATTATCTGTTGCCAACATTGCCTGTACCTGGATACCGAATCAGTCTTCTGCTTCTGTACTTTGTCTGCCCGTGTGTTGCCGACCTGGCTTGTCTGACCTTTCTGGCTGTCACCTAGCTCTTGGGTGAGCAGCCTTACTGTACACCTGTGACACCTGCTCTTCAGGTGGTTACTAGCTGCTATTTCAGTCCTATGGTCACCGACTCCTCTGGAGGCCATCAGGCAGCATAGCCAGTGGATCTCTACCTCTCTAGGTCAACTGGTTGCAGTACAGTCTGATTCCCTGCCTTTCAGTGAATCCTTGGCTGCAGTACAGTCTGATTCCTTGCTCATCAAGGAATCTCTAACTGCAGACCAATCCTCATCATATCTCTCCAATCAGTGGTCCCTGCCCCTCAGGTGTTCACTGGCTGCAGTACAGTCCGATTCCCTGCCTCTCAGGGAATCCTTGGCTGCAGTAGTGTCTGTATCTCCCGCTTCTCGGGAGATAACCTCTCCGGTTACTGTTGCACAAAACACTATACTACATTGGGTGTCCTGTGTCTAGCTATATTAGTATTATTGGTGATTCTGCAGATCATCACATAATCAGGTATAGCATCTGTATTATTGGTGATACTGCAGATCACCAATAATCAGAAAAATCTGTGTTGCTGACACCAATCGTTACAATCCCTATACAAAAAGTTGAATTTACAATATATATAGACATTTTTATAAGAAAAAAAAATGATTACGATTTAGTGAGCACATATTTTCCTTGGTGAACTAGTAAGAGGTCTCTTAAACTCAATACCAAATAGACCAAGGGACAACAACAACAATGTGAAATTAATTTGCTATCATTTCTGCAACATTCCTTAGTATTCTCCAGACAAGGCAGCCATCAAAACCCAGAAAGGTTTGTGGACCCCATCAGTGGTACACTTCTTGGGCCCCCATGCAAGGTGAAATTCCATGTGTCCCCTCCATAGCAAGACTGGGGTACTGGTCACTAAATATACAAAGCAGTTAATTTGGGTGCCCGACTGGATAGGCGCGTTGCAGCTATGCGGAGCCAAGATGGTGAGTTGGGCACCCGATAGTAGCCGATCAGCTATTACTTGGTGATCCACTATAACATGTTAGGAGAGGAGTTAGTGATAGCCAATAGGAGGGATAAGTTAGCGTAAAGCTGGCCACTAACGATACAATCTTTTTCATCCAATCTTACCATTTCTATGTAATATAAGGTAACTGCCTAAATTATCTATTCAATATATTCACTCAGTTTACCCTTATATTACATAGAAATGGTAAGATTGGATGAAAAAGGTTGGATCATTAGTGGCCACCTTAAGGCACTAGAAGGAGGGTTAGGAGGAGAGGGTTATTGTGAGAATGGGCACAACGTAAGACTATGGTAAAATATCAGTAAGAACAGATTACTGATATTTTCATTATCGGCGGAACCCAGCGCCCAACTCACCAGGCGATACTGCAACATTTACACCCTTGATGGTGGTCCCATCTTAAGATCATGAGAATCTGAGCAGTGTGGGCCTTTTGTGTAAGGTTTACCATTAACCACTTCACCACCACTTATGTACCAGAGCCATTTTCATTATCACTACTTATCACAACCAAAGGATCTATATCTTGTTTTTTTTGCCACCAAATAGGCTTTCTTTGGGTGGTACATTTTGCTATTAATTATTTTATTCTAAATGCAATTTAATGGGGATAA
The DNA here is from genome assembly GCF_040937935.1 of Hyperolius riggenbachi. NCBI lineage: Eukaryota > Metazoa > Chordata > Amphibia > Anura > Hyperoliidae > Hyperolius > Hyperolius riggenbachi. The sequence goes on along the minus strand of NC_090653.1, from coordinate 126,624,724 downwards.
TAAAAACAATGGAAACAAAATAATTTCTTAGTTTTTGGCCATTCTAATTTTAAAATGAAACATGCTACTATGGATAAAACCCACACATTTTATTTGCCTATTTGTCTCGGTTATTACAATGTTTGAAACATGTCCCTAGTACAATGTATGGTGACAATATTTTACTTGGAACTAAAGGTTTATTTTTTCAGTTTTGTGTCTGTCACTAACTACAAGCACTTTTTTGCAAAAATTAAATTCAATTACATTAATATACCATCATGACATACATATTAAAAAGTTGAGTCCCTAAGTTAACAATTTTTTTTATGTATTTTTTTAATATACAGTTTTATTTTTTATTGTAAGTGGGAGAGTGGGGGAGGTAAGGGGTTAATTTTAATGGGGAATGAATGTATTTTTATTTAATATAATATATGTACAGTGTCATTTTACTGTTTGCCACTAGATGTCCTCTCCCCCCAGTTTATTAGTGTGTACTGTGAACAGTACACAGGAAGTTTAGCATGGGAGCTTTCACTTTCACTTTCATTTTATATTATTGATGCCGGTGATCATTGATCACTGGCATGTTGATTGGTGAATGGGAATGGTGTTCCAATTCACTGATTACCAAACTACAACTCAGCTGCAGGGTCACGATCAATACATACCGCGCATTAGAAGCTGAAGACAAATATCTACGCTCCTGGAATGGGAACAGTCTTCCTGCGGGGCGTAGATAAAGCAAAGCGGCTAGTGGTTAAAGCAAACTGGACTACAAATTTAAAAGGAATGCATAATAATGTTTAACGTATTTGTTCTACTTATGAAATGTTACAAATCAGTGTTCCAGTTCCCCAACTTCTGGTTTGATTAGCAATAAAGCATCTGAATTTATTGCTGCAATAAAAAAATCTTTTAACTATATAAACATCTGTTGACTTGGAGACTACAACGCAGCTGTATACCCACAGCCATTTTGTACTTACAATGCTTGTCAATCACACCAGAAGGTTCAGCTTTTAGCGAATATAAAAAGTATAACTGAAATATTTAATATTTTGCTAATTTAAAAAAAAACGTTTAAATAACTATTTTTCGTCCAACCCTCCAGGACAGTGACATTGAGATTTGGGCTCCGCCCCCCAGAAACAGGAAACACCCAGCGTGAGCTCTATAAATCTGTTCCCAGGTATCCACACCTCAGTTGTGTGTTTCCTTCCCTGGGAACATGAGCTCTGTAAAGGGAGCTAGCTGGTCAGCAGCCTGGGATAATACGCAATGGAAATACCCAGAGAAAAAACTTTTTATTTCCAGAGGGTTTAGAAAGCGATTCCCCTTTTCAGAAGAAGATGCAAAACTATGGGAAGGTTGTCCCAAGTTAGACGCAGCGTTCAGTCTAATGAATAGGGAGAATGAACTTGCTTTTGAGGATTTGGGTTTCCTTAAAGACCCAGCAGACAAGAAAATTGATTTGTCACTTAAAAAAGCTTATACAGCAGCAGTAACTAACTTTAAGCCTGCTGCAGCCACCACCTGTGTCTCTAGGACCACTTTATTATGGATAGAGAGGGTGGAAGAATTAGTCAAAACTGATGCTCCTAAAAAGGACATTTTAGAAGCTCTGAGTGTTGTTAAGAAATCTAATAATTATGTTACTGATGCTTCAACAGAGTCACTAAGAGTTACAGCAAAGACAACAGCACTAGTTAATGCCCGCATGCCCGCAGAAATCTGTGGCTCAAGACATGGGACGGTAGCCAATCGTCCAAGTCTAAGGCATGTAATCTACCCTTTACGGGGGATCTGTTATTTGGCCCTCAGCTCCAAGAAGTCTTGGAGAAGACGGCAAGCAGGAAATTATCATTTCCGAAGAAAAAGAAATTCAAGCCGAATAGGCCCTTTTTTCGCCGCAATAACCAGGCGAGAGATAAAGGGGTCCAAAAAAGAAGGACTTGGCCAATTAATAAGGAAGGGCCTAGGAGGACTCCGCTGCATAAGCCAGCGGAGCCCCAAAGCAAGCACCAGTGACGCCAGGCTGAAAGTAGGGGGCAGGTTATCTCGCTTTCATCCAGAGTGGAGAAAGATAACCTCGAATCAATTCATTTTAGACCTAATAAAAGACGGGTACAAGATAAGATTCATAAAAAAGCCCCCGGTGAGGTTTGTAAAAACTTTAATGCCGAAAGACAGAGAAGCCAGGATGGCATTACAGGAATTACTCAGAGACATGATGGACAGAAATGTCATAAAAGAGGTACCACCTCAGGAAAGAAACCGAGGGTTCTATTCTCGAATTTTTCTGATCAAAAAGCCAACCGGAAAATTCAGAATGATTCTGAACTTAAAACCACTAAACCCCTTTATTGTATACGAAAAGTTCAGAATGGAAACTGTGTATACGATGAGGAACTTACTGAATGCAGACGTGTTTATGGTGAACATAGATCTGACAGACGCTTATTGGCACATCCCAATCAGAAGGGAGTCTCAAAAGTACCTAAGATTCAGTGTACAAGGAGACGGTGGAGTGCTGCATTATCAATTCTCGTGCCTTCCTTTCGGAATATCTTCAGCACCAAGAGTGTTTACGAAAGTAATGGCAGAGGTGGTAGGAAATCTTAATCTCCAGAACATTATAATAATCCCTTATCTGGACGACCTATTAGTTCTAGCAGACAATGCGGTACTGCTTCAAAGAGATCTGAAGAGGGTGTTAGGTCAGTTAGAAACCCTGGGTTGGTTAGTAAATTACCAAAAGTCACATCTGGATCCATCCCAGGTGATCAAATTTTTGGGGTTCATAATAAATTCACCCCTTCAAAGACTGTTCTTGCCAGAGGACAAGGTGACAAAAGTGCAGTCGACAATAGTCAGCCTTCTAGAGGCAGACGCCATCTCAGTACGGCAGTGCATGAGTATAGTGGGTCTTCTAACCTCAACAGCACCAGCGGTAGATTGGGCAATGGCTCACGTAAGAGTTCTCCAGAACTGGCTACTGGAAAACTGGAACAGAAATCAGGGCGATTTAGAAAGCGTGTTATCAATACCAACCTGGGTAAAGGAATCACTGTCTTGGTGGATGGATATAAAAAATCTTCAGTTAGGAAGACTATGGCGGTCTCCTCCAACAAAGATTATAACAGACGCAAGTTTGATGGGTTGGGGAGCCCATGTGGACGGACTATACCTGCAAGGGTCATGGACAGACCCAGTAAGGGGAGAGTCATCCAACTTCAGAGAAATGAAGACAGTTCATATGGCCCTATTACAAGCATCAGAGTGTCTAAAGGGGCATCATCTTCAGGTTCGTTCAGACAACATAACAGTAGTAGCCTATCTGAACAAACAAGGAGGGACAAGGTCCAGAAAACTCCTAGAAGTGTCACTGAAGATCTTAGATTGGGCAGAGCTGAATCTGCTATCGTTAACAGCAGTCCATCTGAAAGGGACATTAAAACGAATGGCCGACCTTCTAAGCAGACAAAGACTGTCAAATTCCGAGCTGAGGCTCAACCCGGAAGTATTCAGAATGATAACGGCCAGATGGGGGTGGCCCGAAATAGACCTTTTTGCCAATCAGACGAACTCTCAATGCAGAAGGTTTTTCTCTCTAGATCCGAAGGGAGCATGTGCAATAGATGCGTTGGCCCAAGATTGGATCTTCAGCAAAGCATATGCCTTTCCACCAATCCCCTTGATTCCTCTTGTATTACAGAAGTTGAAACTGTCCAGAATGACTCTGATATTAATAGCACCAGATTGGCCAAAACGATCATGGTACCCGTTGTTACTAAAAATGCTGAAAAAAGATCCTTTACTCCTCCCTCAGGAGGAATTACTTTTAGATCAAGAGGAACACAGATGGGTACATGTTCCAAATCTGCATCTAAAAGCATGGTTTCTGAAAGGGATGTTCTGAAGTCCAAGGGCTTGTCAGACAGAGTGATCAAGACGGTTCTGAATAGCAGAAAGAAAGTAACCAGATCGATCTATTCTAAGTATTGGAAGACTTTTTTAGACTGGAAAAAGAGAAATAAAGTTAAAGACAATAAATTACCGACAATTCTGGAGTTCCTGCAAGATGGAATTGAGAGGGGTTTGGCCTTAAGTACAATTAAGGTACAAGTAGCAGCAATTTCTGTTTTCGTTGATAAGAAATTAGCCTTAGATCCCCTGGTGATCAGATTTATGAAATCAGTAGAAAGATCAAGGCCAATAGTTAAGAAATCATGTCCTAGGTGGGACCTATCTTTAGTTCTCAATGTACTTATGGAAGAGCCATTCGAACCTCTAGAAGAAATTTCGTTAAGGACGGTAACTGATTTTTTACCAAAAGTATCATCAGTGTCTAATAGGGGGCAAGAGATAATATTGCCTACCTTCTGCAATAAAGCAGTTCATCCAAAAGAGAAGCAGTGGCACAAGCTGGATGTAAGGAGGTGCTTACTAATATACATAAAAAGAGTGAAGCAACTCAGGAAAACAGACAGGTTATTTGTTAATTTCACTGGAAATAAAGTGGGAGAAAAAATGACCAAAGCTTCGATAGCAAGATGGCTCAAGGTTTGTATTGAGGAAGCTTACAAATTGAGGCAGTTGGAGTCACCTAAAGAGATCACAGTACACTCTACTAGAGCTATGGCAACCTCCTGGGCCTATAGAGCTGGGGCATCGGCATCAGAGATCTGCCGGGCAGCAACATGGAGGAGTGTCAACACGTTCGTCAGACATTACCGTCTAGATCTGATGACAGCAGGAGAACAGTCCTTCGGGAGGAAAGTTCTACAGGCTGTGGTCCCGCCCTAAGGTGGGTGATTCCTTGTTTATCATCTCAATGTCACTGTCCTGGAGGGTTGGACGAAAAAACCAGGATTACGACCTGGTAATTCTATTTTTGACAACCCTCCAGGACAGTCCTTAGTTCCCACCCGTTAAGCATCATGTATTTTGATGTGGGTAAGAAGTATTAGGGTATCCAGTATGACTAGGTTCAGGTCTTGTGCACAACTGAGGTGTGGATACCTGGGAACAGATTTATAGAGCTCACGCTGGGTGTTTCCTGTTTCTGGGGGGCGGAGCCCAAATCTCAATGTCACTGTCCTGGAGGGTTGTCAAAAATAGAATTACCAGGTCGTAATCCTGGTTTTCTATTACTAAACCTAATAATAATAAGAATAAGGAAAAAATGAACTACCGTACATATTCCCTCGCAGTGTGTTTTTGCGGATACATTTTATGTGCGTGTGTTTTCAGCTTAGCTACCTGATAGAAAGGAACTAAGCGCACATAATCTATGAGCAGTTGACACACTAACCCAAAAGAAAAAGGGCAGCCAGAGACCCAGTTTAAACAAGGCATCAGGTGCATGTCTGTGGCTGTCATACTGACTTCATCCGCCTCATTACTCTCAGCTGCTCCACACTTTTGGCCATAAATTGGAATGCATTATAAAGCTTGTACACGCCCCTCTGCTTGACCTTGCTTCCCAAGACATTTGAAACTATGCCATACTGCCACTGCCGTAGTGGATGTCTGGATGATTGCCTCCTGGAAATCCATTACGCAACATTTTGGTAAAATAGAATACAGATTTATTTGATTACATTTTTTAACGTTTGTGTTAATTTAATTCTACAAGTTCAATTTCAGAATTAACATGAATCTTTATGCTTTCTTTTTTTTCCCTTGCAGCTTATTTACAGTCTAATCAAGTAATGGGCTGGGGAGAGAAGGCAATTGAGCTGCGATCTGGAGAGACGGGGAATCTGGAAGGTGTCTTCATGCACAAGAAAGCACAGAAATTAAAGTTCTTGTGTGAGCGGAATGATAAGGTATTTGTTGCCGTGTGAATAATATCCATGTGATTTGCTGTGAATTTATTTCATTTGACAAGTTGGTAGGGCTTCCTTTGTTCAGATTTCAATGTGAAAGCAAATGTTTCCTTTAAAGCAACTGTTGACTTTACCATTCACTATGGACCCTAGGATTAGAACATGTGGTGTGTTCACCCCAGGCGGTGCTTCTGATGGATCCAGGGGGTACTTGGGCTTGATATGATTAAGTATCTTTTCATCTATCCAAGTCTTATGCTGAATACACACGGTGCGCTCGCGCACTCGATTTCCCGCTCGATACTTTGCATGCGAATCGACCTAACGATCCATCGAAATCCAAATCGGACATGTTAGAAATAAACGAATCGACGGGAATCCAGCGGGAAATCGAGTGCGCAAACGCATCGTGTGTATTCAGCATAACAAATGTAGAGTTTTAGAAAATGCTAAATCCTATGTAAGCAACACCACCAAATTAGTATTTTTTAAAGCGAACGTTAAAGTGAATGTTTACCGATTTAAAAATAAAAAAAGTCAGATACTCACCTAAGGAGAGGGAAGGCTCGGTCCTAATGAGCCTTCCCTCTCCTCTCCCGGTGCCCTCAGTATCCTCCGTTCAAATCCCCCGCCGCGGGGGACTTCAGAAGTCTTTGGGAGCACTCAGGCTCCCGAAGACGGGCCGCTCCATACTGCGCACGCGTGAGTGCGTCATAGACCCACGCTAGTGCGTCATAGACGGCGCTCGCAAATGCGCAGTATGGAGCGGCCTGTCTTCGGGAGCCCGAGTGCTCCCGAAGACTTCCGAAACCTCCCTTCTGCGGCGGAAGTTGCAGTATTTGACCGAACTGGTCGAATACTGCTACGGGGGATCCTGAGCGGGACCGGGCACCGGGAGAGGAGAGGGAAGTCTCATTAGGACCGAGCCTTCCCTCTCCTTAGGTGAGTATCTGACTTTTTTATTTTTAAATCGGTACCCATTGGCTTTAACTCAGAACTTCCTCTCTGCTCTAAAAGATTTGTAACAGCATAATAGTCTTTAACTACTTACTGCATTTACTGCAGTATATCTACGCCCTGGAAAACTTCATCTGAAGTCCCAGGGACGTAGATACTTTTCTATTGCAGGAGATGGGCGCCGCTTGCTCCCGTGCAGGTACTCATTGTCACCTGTTAGAGGGGACACGTTAAAGAGAATGCAGTTCCCATTCATTGATCTAAGTCCCCATGTCAATTTTCTCCGGCATCAATGAGGTGCCTGCGGTCATTGTAACTAAGGAAGTAACACGTCCATGCATTACTTCCTGTTCACGTACTTATAGTACGCTAATAGAAAATAATGCACAAGGACATCTTGTGACCAAATAGTAAAATTACACCAACATACTTTTTTTTTTTTTTTATGAAAGACCTACACTTTCATTTAAAATTAACTCCTTACCTCCCACACTCTCCCATAGTATCCAAATCAATGTTTTACATAAAAAAGACAATTAAAAAATACTTAACCACTTAAGGACTGCAGTCATATAATCCCTTAGGCTGCTTACACACCAAGACGTTACAGGCTCCCCCAACGCACAGCAATGTAACACAAGTGGGCTGTTCACACAGCCCACGTTGCGTTACATGTAACGCTGCACGTTCTGTGCAAAGTGCAGCATGCTACGGCGTTGGAGCGGCTATAGCCGCGTTAGACTGTTTGCACATGCGCAGTGGGGGGCGGAGAGGAGGCGGGGAGAGCCAGCTACAGTAGCCGCGCACATGGCTACTTAATATTCACTGCACTGGCGGGCGCTGATTGGCCGGCGGGACCACGTGATGCGGAGTGTCTCGCTCCGCATCACGTGGTCCCGCTGGCCAATCAGCGCCACTCTGGGAGACATTATAGGACTCGAGCCGCCTAACGCGGCTCACTCTACCGTCGGCTCTTGCAGCACCATACGTTGTGTTAGGTGCACGTTATGCGACCTTAACGTGCCACCTAATGCAACGTCTTGGTGTGCAAGAAGCCTTAAGGACCAGACACTTTTTTTCCATTCAGACCACTGCAGCTGGTCATACAACCTACCACCTAAATGAATTTTACCTCCTTTTCTAGTCACTAATACAGCTTTCTTTTGTTGCTATTTGATTGCTGCTGTGATTTTTAGTTTTTATTATATTCATCAAAAAAGACATGAATTTTGTCCAAAAAAAAGATTTTTGTAACTTTCTATGCTGACATTTTTCAAATAAAGTAACAATTTTATATACATTTTTGACCAAATATATTGTGCTACATGTCTGCGATAAAAAAAAAAATCCAATAAGTGTATATTTATTGGTTTGGGTAAAAGTTATAGCGTTTACAAACTATGGTGCAAAAAGTGAATTTTCCCATTTTGAAGCATCTCTGACTTTTCTGAGCACCTGTCATGTTTCATGAGGTGCTAGAATTCCAGGATAGTATAAATACCCCCCCAAATGACCCCATTTTGGAAAGAAGACATCCCAAAGTATTCACTAAGAGGCACTTGTGACAAAAAAAAATCTTCTATGAACTCATCATACTCCTAACTGAATACCTTGGGGTGTCGTCTTTCTAAAATGGGGTCACTTGTGGGGTTCCTATACTGCCCTGGCATTTTAGGGGCCCAAAACCGCGAGGAATAGTCTGAAAACCAAATGCCTCAAAATGACTGTTCAGGGGTATAAGCATCTGCAAATTTTGATGACAGGTGGTCTTATGAGGGGCCGAATTTTGTGGAAGCAGGGTGGCCTCTTAGATGACAGGTTGTATTGGCACTGAAGTGCAGGATGTTCTCAAATTATGACCTGGACATGGCAGCAGAGAACATGGGCATGTGATGTATTGAGTGTGTAGACCGATAAGACCGCAATACATTCTTTTTGACTAGACCCATGTGAAGGAGAATGCTCCAAAAAATGTTAAGTTCGGAAACTTGGAGTGGTTTCCACCGAAAAGGCTGGGCATGGTAGCTTCTTGGATTGGCGGTTGCGCATTGTGTGGCATAACAGTTGGTCTCAGCCACAATTAAGTCGTAGAGACCAGCAGTGATCAGGAAAAAAAATACTGTCACTGCGGTGGGGCAGGTGAGGGTTAGGCCGGGTGATCAGAAGCCTGCAGGGGGCAGATTAGGACCTGATCTGATGGATAGGAGTGCTAGGGGGTGACAGGAGGTGATTGATGGGTGTCTCAGGGGGTGATTAGAGGGGAGAATAGATGTAAACAATGCACTTGGGAGGTGATTTGAGGGCGGGTCTGCGGGCGATCTGAGGGTGGGGGCGGGTGATCAGGTGCCCGCAAGGGGCAGGTTAGGGTCTGATCTGATGGGTGGCAGTGACAGGTGGTGATGGGGTGATTGACAGATGATTGACAGGTGATCAGTGGGTGATTACAGGGGAGAATAGATGTATACAGTACACAGGGGGGGGGGGGGTCTGGGGAGGATCTGAGGGTGTGTGTGTGTGTGTGGGGGGGGGGTGATCAGCAGCCCTCACAGGGCAGTTTAGGGCCTAATCTAAACTTTAGTGTTGACAGATAGTGACAGGGGGTGATTGATGGGTGATTGGGTGCACACATTGGTCTGAGGGGGTGATCAGGGGGGGGGGGGGGTCTGAGGGGTGCTGTGGGCGATCAGGGGGCAGGGGGGGGGGACAGGATCAGTGTGCTGCTGTTTACATGCACTGCTGCAACCTCCCCTGGTGGTCCCTCGATCACTGGGACCACCAGGGCAGGAGGCAGCTTGTATAATACGCTTTGTATACATTACAATTATTATATGCTTTGAACGCGGCAGATCGGGGATTAACAACCCGCCGGCATTGCTAATTGGCCGGCGAGTTTATGACGTGGGTGGGCAGAGCCTAATGCCGGCAGATGCGCGCGCCCCGGATATTCAGTCCCCCAGGTACTGCCGCCGATCGGCGTTAGGCGGTCCTGGGGGTGCCACTTTTGATTGTATTACCTATCTATTTTAATTAACATAACTAATGTAACTTAATGACAGTATGTTTGTTTAGGCTGAAGTTCCTCTGTAAAGCACTTATGGGGATATTAGGCCTGTCCCCATTCAGGCTAAAAAATCGCTCTCTGTAGAAGGAAAGAAGGGGTGTTCACCCATCCACCAGGTGGATAACAATAATTGCAATGGAAACAGAGGCGCCAGCAAAGTAAAAATTGATCATAGGTAAAAACAGATAAAAGTTGGGGGGCAAGGGTAGACTTACCTCCCCAAAACCAAACACAACCACTTTGTATGGTTTAAACAAGATTTACAGAGGCGCACCTCCCCACCTTTGCCCCCCAACTTTTAGCTGTTTTTACCTTTGATCAATTTTTACTCTGCTGGCGCCTCTGTTTCCATTGCAATTTTAAATGTAATGATGGGTCTTTTTATTTAAAAAAAAAAATTGAATGTAGGTGTAATTTTACTATTTGGCCACAAGATGTCTTCACACATTATTTCCAATTAGTGTACTATAGGTACTATAAGACATAAAGTGTTCTATACTAAACTGAATTGTTCTAAATGAAATATTTTTTTTTTTTTTAGGTGTTTTTTGCTTCAGTTCAGTCCGGTGGTGGAAGCAGTCAGATCTACTTCATGACTCTGGGACAAAGCACTCTATTCAGCTGGTAACCAACAATGAGTGCCTGGAAAAGTGATAAGCAGTGGGGACCATAACATGCTGCTCTATTAGCATGCACTATAAACCAAAAAGAGCTGCTTCTGCTGTGTATTGGTTTTAGCAGGTGGTCTTCTTGGATATAATTTGAAAGAAGCAAACCGTCACTTACCTGTAGCATTCACAGATTTCAGTCCATTATGTCACTTGAGACATACATTCTGCACTAGTACAGTATTATAGATAAGTCGGGCTGCCAGAAGTTTCCTCAAGTGCTGTAGCAAAGGATTCTGGGGTGTATTAATAGCAAATGTTACGGTAGTGCAAAAAACTAAGGTGCTGTGAGGAAGCATATATATATATTGTGCGCGTATCAATACTTTGAATATTAAGCATTACTTGCATAAAACTGGTACATACTTAATTACGTAGCGCGTACCATTAAATATGGAGCCTATCTTATATATAGTTTAGTCGTAACAATCCAGGGTCACCAAAAAGACTTAGGAAATGGACTTTGAATGGTCATTGCTCCAAAAAAGTGGGTTTAACTACCTTCTCTCTTGTTATACATGCGTGTATATCTCAGGGTCTGTATTGGCAGTAAGGAAGGCCTCCTTCCTCCTGTTCTGGTCTTCATAGTATTAAATATGGTAGTTGAAAACCCAAAGAGCAAAAATTAGACTGGCACATTTAAAGGCACATTTAAACTCAGATGCAAAGTGCCAGAAGAATCAGTGGAAAACGCCTCCTGCTGCTATGCTGTGACCCTTTCATGGAACAAAGTGCAATATTCAAGTGCGGTAAGCCATAGCAACCAAGCAGGAAGGCTTTTTATTGTGCTACCTGCTCTGTACTGATAAGAGGGTAAAATCTCGAGTCCTTATGAGTCCTTAATCTGTGCACTGTTTTGTTAAGGTGTCTTGGAGAACTATCAAACTCCTTTATATTGCACTTTTGCTCAGAATTTGATTATGTACCAATAACACTGTATATAAATCTTACTTGAAGAACAGAAGCTTCTATTAAAATGTAGAAATCCTACATTCTACAATGTAAAAATATATCTGTAATATAGTTAGACTGACATTTAGACTGGCTAATTTGACTTGAGATGGCAATTTAATATAAAAGTAATACACTCAAAATAAATTTTAGGCATAATGGGCTTTATTGATTTTAATGATTTCATGAGTTAACTTCAAAACAATGGCACATTAGTGTCCTTTTAAATCTAGAAAGATTTACAGCCAGTACTTAGGCAGTTTACAGCCAGTGACAGACTGAAGTGGGGGTATATTTAGTTTTATGCTTCATCCAGTATTATTTGTCAGACAGGCATGTCATGACACTTGAATTCATTTGTCTAATAAATACTGTACAAAGAAATTTTATATAAAATAAATTAGAAATGTATGATGAAATAACTTACAGCACTGATTCCTGCACAATATATTACTACGTAAGCATTAACTAAGCCCCGATCGGGTTATTTATTTGAATACTATGCTTTATAAAAAAATATTTAAGCATGTTATATGTAGATTAAAGTGTATCAGACACTAAGAAATAAAATGAATCAATACTTACCCAGGGCTTCCTCCAGCCCTATAAGCACGTATATGTCTCTTGGCGTCCTCCTGCGGTCTGCCGTTCTGCCGCGATCAGCCCCACTAATAGCTCAGTTGGGTCAGTCCGGGTCTACTGCGCATGTGCGGGAGGTCTGCGCATGCGCAGTAGACGGGAACTGGCACGACTGAGCCAGTTACCGGGGCTGATCGCGGCTGAATGGCAGATCACGGGAGGACAGTGAGGGACTCGCACGTGCTTATGGTACTGGCAGGGCCGGATTTGTACTCTTTACCGCCCAAGGCCACTGTCACCAGCCGCACCCATTCAGTATAGTAGTCAGATGACCCCTCCCCACACTCCCCCTAGCATATGTAACCTGAGGTCCCCCCTCCAGTATAGGTAGCCAGATGACCCTTCCCTCCTTTTTCTCCAGTATAAGTGGCTAGATGACTCTCTTAATCCCTCCTCCCCCCCTCCAGTATAGTAAGCCAGCTTGTCTTCCCACCGCAGCAGCCATCAGTGTCACTCATTTCTCAGCTCGTCTCCAGTACCGAAGGTTTATCTTCCCCTCTGTCTCCAATGCTGCCCAAGTCAATAGCCACCCGCCACAATGAAAATGTGCACAGAGAGCAAGGTGGCCGCTGCACAGATGGCTAGCAGCAGAGTACCGCGGTCAGGCGCTTGCCTGATCTCCCTGCATTGCAGCATTTGCAAGCTTGCAAATGCTGCATAAGTTTAGCCTGCTGCTTTGGTGCCCTTGCTTCTGTGGTGCCCTAGGCCATGGCCTATATGGCCTTGGCCTAAATTCCGGCCCTGGGTACTGGAAGAAGCATGGGGAAAGTATCGATTCAGTCTATTTCTTAGTCCCTGGTTTACTTAAAAGATGATATGTAGTATGCGTATTGAGAATAACATATAAAGTAACTTGCACAGATTAATGGAGTATTGTAACCTATAGCAACTAGATATTTGCTCTCAAGAAATTTCTGTAATGGGATGAGTAAAAAAATATGTTGACCACTACCACCAAATCAGAGAATAGGGTATGTCACTTTTGCTTCCTGTCTTATTATACATAAAATTATAGGTGAAATTATAGGTAAAAATTAAAAGGTAAAAATTGCTCATCTCTACCAGTGTTGTTCGGCCCGGTTCACATTTGTGTTTTGAGCCAAAAGGATCCGGTGAGCGGATCTGGTCTCCGCTTCACCAGATCCGGATGGCTCTGTCTGCGGCCTGGTTCACATAGTGAAAATGGATCTGATCAATGATCTGATCTGTTTTCACTCAGCAAACACATACCTAATCTTCAGTAGCAGCCAGTGGTAGTGGCTTCCTCTTCTTCCACTGTGATTACACAGCACGTCATGTGTCATGTAGTCACATAACGCGGAAGAAGACGGAAGCCTCTACCGCTGGCTGCTACTGAAGATTAGGTATGTATAAACCCTCCCTCACCCACCCGCAAGGCTGCTGCCGCCTTCCCTTACCCTCCCGTCGCTCGGGTTCGTGTCGGCCCATGCCCCCATCCCCCGTGGAATAGTCCATTTCTTCAGTAGTGTGAAGAAACATTCAGTTTTCCATTTCCCCAATGCTGCAGTATTTTTTGTCCGGATCCGTTCCGCTAAGCAGAACGGTCCGGAAAATTAGGGCCTGCAGCAATTTTTAGATCCGAGACAGTAACGTACAGAACGTATCCGTGTCAACGGACGCATGTGAATGGATCCATAGGTTAACATTGGATCCTTTTACATCCGTTCCTTTTGTACAGTATACGTTCCGGTTACGCGACGCAAAAAAAAACGCTAATGTGAACCGGGCCGAAAACAAACTAATACAAGCAAAAAAGCAAATGTGTATTTTATTCTGTGGCTGTGCAAAACACATTAGCATCTTCTGGTCCTTATTCGATTAACTCTTTCTCCTTCATTATACTTTCACACCTTATCAATAAGATGCTTTTTAAGCCATCAGTAAGCAAAAAAGTACTTTTAGTTACTTTTTTCAGTTGCACAGTGCTGAAAAGTTATTTTAAACAGAAAATGACACATTGGCCCATATGCAATTAACTTTTCCTCCTGAGTTATCTCCTAGGAGATAATTTTCATCTTCTCTTTAAAATAAGTTTTCATCATTTTACAGTTGAAAAGGTACCCAAAAGTTGGTGAGAAAGTAGTATCAAAATGATTTTAAATATTGGTGTGAAAATATCACCTAGGAGAAAACTCAAGAGGAAAAAGTGAATTGCATATTATTATTATTGATTTATAAAGCGCCAACATATTCTGTGGCGCTGTACAAAGTAAGAAACAAACATGGATTATAGAATTGGTAATGACAGTGATAAAATTAACATGATAAATAAAATGGGCCATTATCTCCTAGGAGAACACTTAGGAGAAGAAGTGAATTGTATAATGGTCAGGGATGTTTTTACATTATAAATAAAATGCCTTTTTATCCAACAAGTAAGAAAGTAAGAAAATACTTCATAATTTTGACAGTACTTTTTCACCTACTTTTTGGCACTTTTTCAATTGCAAAGTGCAAAAGTTAAAAGTGTAAATGTGAAAAAAGCCAGATACTTACTTATAGAGACAGAAGGCTCTGGATCCTATTGAGCCTTCACTGCCCCCTCTCAGTCCACTCATTCCAGCGCCGTCATCCCTATAAACCAACTGGTTGAGTACACCTCCGTGAGCACTCAGAAAGGCTTTGGGAACTCTTGTGTCCCTGAGCGCTCCTGAGGACGGGCGGCTTGTACTAGTGCGGGGTCGCCTGTCTGCGTGCTACTATGGATTTGCCCATCTTCAGGAGCACTCGGGGACATGAGGGCTCCAGGAGGTGGCAAATTCAAATGGGGGTGACAGCTCTGGAACTAAGACCCAGAGGGAGAGTTGGGAAGGCTGTTAAAGGAGTTATCAGGCAATTATAATGAAAATAAGTGCAACTTACCCGGGGCTTCGTCCAGCCCCAAGCTCCCAGCATGTCCCTCGCTGCAGCTCCGCTGTCAGCCGTTCGCCGCCGCTGCCTCTTGGACCCCGGCGACGACGTCAGGCCGACCTGGAGGTCGGCCTGCACTGCACCTGCGCGAGCGGCGCTGTCAATCACCGCCACGTGGACCAGAGTGTACTGTGCAGGCGCAGAACCACTGTGCCTGCGCATTCCAGCTCTGTAAAGGAGGCCACACACCAAACAATTTTTTAAATATCTGTTCAATTCAAGAATTGCAAACAATTTTTCTGACTGATTGTAACATTTCAAAACTATGACCAATGTGTACCACACACACATGTTCAATTTTTCCCCAATTATGATAAAAATGATTGGAAAATCTGAGAAAATTGATAGGGTGTGTATATTAATAAATTGACAATCTAATACACAGAAACAAAAATGAAAGAGAGTCTCTTATGCAAGAATGAGAGGAGGTGACTAGAGAGGAAGAGAGGAGAATGTTGTTAGTGGAGCAGAGTTTCCATGCAGTAGTATCTGGAGACAAGAATAGTTAAGTAGGGAGCAGAAAGCCTGTAGTGTGTTCCGTAGGTGAGAGTTAGGTTCTTGAATTGATGGAGAGACAAAAAAGGTCAGTTAGTGTCAGGATAGGTGGATGAGTCATGCCCTAGAGTTCATGCGGACTGGAGTGCAGCTAAATGGTTAGCAGGCAGGCAGTTTCAGCAATAACAAGTATGGGGGATACAAGGGCTTCCTTGAAAGTAGATGGGAAAGTTACAGTGAAGAGGTTGAAAAGAGGGGTTAAGGCAGGTATGATGGAAGAGGAAAGGTCAGTAATGATGTGAGAGGGCACAGGATCAAGGCGGCAGGTGGTGAGACATGGTTTATAGATGAGAGAGAAAAAGGTGTGTTCAGTTAGCCGAGAGAAGATAAGAGGATGTGAGGTTTGGGGTCTGTATGTGGGGGCTAGGTGGGGAGTAAACCTGTTTAGGATGTTGCAAGTTTGTCTTTGAAGAATGAGACAAGTCCTTATCTGAGATGCAGGGGGTGGGAGCAGACAGTGAGAAGGCAGTTGAAGGTAGAAAAAGAGCTATTTGGGACTATAGGACTGTGAGGGGATAAGGGAGAAGAAGTAGGAATGTTTAGCTAAGCCTGTCTGAGTTTATGCAGAGCATCTTTGTAACTCTGGAAGTCCTTAAAGGGACCCTGAGCATTGCAAAGAAAAGGAAATCTGGACTTACCGGAGTCGCCGGATTACTGGAGCCACCAGCGAGACCATGGGAGGGACAAAGAGGATACCGGGGGACCCCGCAGGCAATGGGGGCTGGAAGAAGCCCCAGGTAAATCCAGATTTTTTTTTTGCACTGCTCAGGGTCCATTTGTTGTTCAGCTACATGGGAATGGCGATATAAAAGTTTGATCTCCTCAGTAAGCCAGTCTTGATGATAGGCCCAATGATGGTGGACTGTGAAGCAAGCGACAGCAGATTAAAAGGTAGATATTAACTACTAATCCAGCATCAGAGAAAAATGTTAATGTGAGAAGGGAATGCAGAGAGGCTGATATAGTCTGTAGGTTAAGGTTGTGGATATTTCTGTACATGGGCCTGGGATCCAGTTGTGGTGTTGCAGATTTATTACATGTAAGAAGAGTGAATTTGGGGAAGTTGTGGGTATGAGGAAGTTTGATATGGAATGGCAGAGCGTGAAAATCCAATCCAGTGTGGCCATTGACATGAGTTGGAGGACCAATTTGTGAGGGCTAGGCAGGTGGTGAGTGACAGAAACTTGGAAGCTGACAAATTAGTGGTATCATTGGGGATGTTGAAATTGCCAAAAATAACTGAAGGCATGTCAGTGGACAGGAAGAAGAGGGCTATGCCGAAAAGTGGTCCAGAAAAAGGGTGGCTGGTCCTGGAGGACAGTAGATCACAGCGATTTGAAACTGGATGAGTGAGTAGATGTAGACTGCATGGGCTTCAAATAGGAGAAGGCAAGATTTGGACAGAGGGAGCTCCTAGGAGACAATTTTTCATCTTTTGTTTAAAATAACTTTTGCACTCTGAAATTGAAAAAGTACCAAAGATTAGGTAAAAAAAAGTACTGTCAAAATTATTGTGAATATTTTCTTGCTTGCTGGTGGCTTCTTTTTATAATGTGAAAATATCCCCTAGGAGAAAACTTAGGAGAAAAAATAAATTGGATGGGACTACTTGTCCCAATTTGTTTGAAACATTGCTAACATCACATTCAAACCCTTCTTATTCAAAAAACAATAATAGTTCTCGATTTCAACATTTGTTACGTTGTCTGTATCAGCATCAATTTTTATATAATGTTTACATGATTTGAAATATATTTGCATCCCCCAAAATGACCAGCAATGACTTATGTTGTAGTAAAAAAAAAAAACTGGGATTAGAATTTCAGTAATGGTTGCTCTGTGCTTCTTCACAACTCAGTCACTGTAATTATCTTACACCGTCGTGATGGAATATTTTAAACATGACAAAACTATAAGGAAAACCTATGTACACGCAGGATGTGCAATACTGAAAACCCCACATCCTATATCCAACTGTATATTTAAATGCAGCATATGTTCTTAATGCTAACGAACTGTATGAAATGATTTGTCAATTAATAATAAAAAGTTATTGCCAAAGGCACATCTGTTTTGTGTGTTGTTATTATTCTCCATCAGTGGCGCGAATCCACATGGGCACAGCTTGACCATCAAAAGAGGAATCTTTCGATTCTGTCATCCTGTTTGATTACAGCAGATGCAACTTAATTGGCAGCAAAGCCTCACAAGGCACTGCTGTTTGCTCATCACTTGAAATGTGAAATATTCCAAGTGGCTTCACTGTTTGTTATTGTGGTAAAATACACATTGCGTTACCCCCGGGGGAATGTGAATTAAATATGCCTCAAGCGGAGACCGAACAAAACCATTGAGGGACATTGATGAGAAGCACATAAAGGGAAGCGTTGGGCATCTGTAGTTTACATACTTTTTGGCAATTATGTGACATGTTCTGATCATTTGTGAGATAACTTTGTGTGTTTTAACAGCTCGGTCAAAATTGCATGTGTCCCCAAGCTCCTTACAGGGTCAATATTAGATGGAAACTTGTACATAAAGCGTTTTGCTATCTTACAAACTGTTAAAGTAAATGTGAAGCAAATAAAAAAGAAAAATGAAGGCTCTGGATCCTATAGATCCTTCCCTGTCCTCTCTCGGTCCCCGCGTTCCAGTGCTCCAACTGGTCGAATACACCTCTGTGAGCTCTCGGAAAGGCTTCAGGAGCACTTGTGTCTCCACAGTACGGATCTGTCTGTCTTCGGAAACACTCAGTGGCACGAGTGCTTCTGAAGCCTCCGACGGTTCACTAGGGCGGCAATGGGATTTTTAACTTTCCCATGTAAATGTGCCACCAGTTATCAATTTCCAAAGATTGACTTGTAAGCACATGTTACAATTCAGGCTAGATTCACATATGGTGCTGTGCGATTTGTGTGTGGCAGAAGACCCCACTGCAGCACATCACACCTGATCTTTTGAATGTGTACAGCATCTTTGTGTGCAGCATCTTGCAAAGATTTTTATCTGATGGGGAGTTCAGCTCAATAGAATAGACTGTGTAGAGTATGGCTCTCATACTACATGGAATGGGGTAAAATTGGTCTGTGATCTTTCATTTTCCAAAGACCTTTATCTGATGTGTGTACCCACCTTTAGCCAAGGCAGCCATTCAGAACCTCAGCTAATAATCTAGAGTATGTGTGTGTAGATATCCCACAATGTCACCTAAAGATCCAGCATGATGGATCTTTAGTGACGACACTAACTTCATTATTTCTCTACAAACCCAATTTTTCATTTGTGAAATGTGAGTAAAATAATGATAATAAAAAACAAATATAAAGTTTCAATAAAATGGTACATAGTGAAGTAAAATTCACAATATTAACTATACATTTAAAAAATAAAAACATACTAATATATTTTACAGTGACTGCACTTAAAGTACACCATACTGCACCAAAAAAACCCCAAAACAAATGGAGGGCTTAATTTAATTTAACCACTTGCGCATTCCGGGGTTTTTACCCTCAAGATTTCTGACAATTTTGGCATTTCAGCTGTGCTGCTGTAATACTGCAATAACTTCTCTATTATGTGACTAGTAAATAGGCCTGCCCATTAAAAAAATGGGCGCTAGGCCTCAGCCACCACCTCCCTCCCTACCTTCTCCCCCCTGCAACATGCGCATAGCCGTTTTCCCCTGTGTGCGCATCGCAGCAATGCAAACACACGAATGCACCCACACATACATGCCCTCCTTCACCCATCCTCCTTTGCTCTCTGAAGTCTGTTCGCCGGCTGTGCACGTGCGCCAGGCACAATGCTCGGACACCGGGACTCAGGAGGATGCAGGAAAGGCAGATTATTATATAGGATACCATATATTTCTTTACAGGACAATCTAGGCTTTTTTAGGGTAATTTCTGTTTCCAATAATTATTAAATTTTGGGAGAAATCTAGGCTAAATACAGAAAATAATACATTTTTTTCAATTTTCTCCCTTCCCTAACTCTTAAATGACAAGTGCCACCATTATAAAACACCTCAAAATACATTATTTGTCTTGTCCGGGTTAAAATGATACCCTATACGCCATATTTCATCACTAGTTTGAGATGTGGCGTATCGCTATCGCCAGCCTGTGTGTCTGTGCCCACCTATACCTGGCTAGGAGTGAATGCTCACGTGACCCAAGACACTGGGTTCCACACACGCCATACATGCGGAGACTCAAGCTGACACAGAAGTGCAGGGAAGTGCGGCCGGTAAGATGGACGGTCTGGCATGCAGCTCTCAGGCAACCCTTTGCAACGGCGCGTGAGTAAACGTCAGCCTCCCCCATACAGA
The DNA here is from genome assembly GCF_040937935.1 of Hyperolius riggenbachi. Classification (NCBI taxonomy): domain Eukaryota; kingdom Metazoa; phylum Chordata; class Amphibia; order Anura; family Hyperoliidae; genus Hyperolius; species Hyperolius riggenbachi. Next base: position 126,604,813 of record NC_090653.1, on the reverse strand, counting down.
CCTATGCTGGAAGTTGCATATAAACGTGACATTAAAGGGATACTGTACGGGGGTCGGGGGAAAATGAGCTGAACTTACCCGGGGCTTCTAATGGTCCCCCGCAGACATCCTGTGTTGGCGCAGCCACTACCCAATGCTCCGGCCCCGCCTCTGGTTCACTTCTGGAATTTCTGACTTTAAAGTCAGAAAACCACTGCGCCTGCGTTGCCGTGTCCTCGCTCCCGCTGATGTCACCAGGAGTGTACTGCGCAGACACAGACCATACTGTGTCTGCGCAGTACGCTCCTGGTGGCATCAGCGGGATTGAGGACATGGCAATGCAGGCGCTGTGGTTTTCAGACTTTAAAGTCAGAAATTCCAGAAGTGAACCGGAGGCGGGGCCGGAGCATCGGGGAGTGGCTGTACCAACACAGGATGTCTGCGGGGGACCATTAGAAGCCCCGGGTAAGTTCAGCTCATTTTCCCCCGACCCCCCTACAGTATCCCTTTAAGTGAAGGTTTACTTTAATATACTTTCTGGATGTATGTGAGAAGCACTTGTGTGAGTGACAATGATGTACAAAATCTCTCATGGGTGAAATTCTGGCTCTAGAATAGTCAATGATGTTTATGTTAGCTGCAATAAACCGAGGAATATCATCCCAATTAGCCAATGAAGTTTGACTGCAAAGTTCTGCCAATTTTGCCAAACACAACAGCACAACTGCCGATTGTAGACTATTTAAATCATTATACTTATTAGAGGTGCTACAAACAAAAAGATAAATATGCCAGGGCTGCTAACACTATGGGAATAAAGGCATCAGTTGCTACTTCTCCAACCATTACGCACACTCCACTGATCTTGTGTCCAATTAAGCTTTGGGGGCCTCACTGGAATTGTAACTGTGGAAGCCGCTACAGCTTTACTAGTGCTTGCAAAGTATCCATGGGCTTTAAGTTGTAGTGATTTCTACCCCCTCTTTCCGGCCTGATGTTCCTGCAGTAAATCAGGATTTTCATTAGTAAAGGCGTGACAAAATGAAGAACTGAATTTATACTTTTCCTCTGACAGATAGAGTTACTGTCTTCAGGCAATGTACTTTTTAGACTTTGTTTTTACTTGCAGTGCATAATATAAAACTCACTTTCCATTTATGGTATATAGTGTGTTCCTTAAATTACAACTGACTTCTCGGAACAATATGCTTGGAAACCTCTACTTACCTGGGGCTTCCTCCAGCCCCTGGCAGCCATCCTGTGCCCTCGCCACAGCTAATCTCCCAGCCAGTGTCCCGGGGTCCCCTCCGTTACAGATGCCAACCTCGCCAGGTTGGCATCTTCTGCACCTGGAAGCCTGGAGCATTCTCACGTAGCCTGGAGCATTCTGCACAGCCGCAGAAGTATGCAGAACACAAAAGGCTACGTGAGCATGTGCAGTGCGGCCTTACGCAGGCGCAGAAGATGTTGACCGGCATCTGCAACAGAAGGGACTCCGGGCCACTGGCTGGGAAGCCGAGATAAGTAGATCTTTTTTTACACCCCAAATCTTCCCTTTAAAATGGAACTGAATACTAAAGAAATCTAAAGTGCAAAGGGCTGGCAGAAGCCCCAGGTAAGTACCTGGGGCTTCTGCCAGCCCTTTGCAGCCTTCTGGCCCTCCACGATCCTCCCTTCTCCTACTGCCAGCTAGTTTGAACTGAAATACCCCCTTACAAGAGGACCTGATGGGAAACTTCACCATCTAAAAGAATCCAATCACCCATACAAAGGCCGCTGGAATCAGTATCAGGGACTGTCCAAAGTAAAAAAAAGTCAGACGCATGACGTACGTATAAATACACAATAAAAATATGCATGTGGAAAATAAGGCGTACGCGAAAAAATGTACGCATCTATACCCAGAAGCAGCAATTGTCATAACCACAGACAATGCAATCGCCTAAACCCGTAACGTGAAAAAATGCCATATCAAGGACTGGAATCGGCATCCCTCATCTCATAACTCAGGTCAATGAAGGGGGTGTATGTAAATAAACTTAAAATTAAAAAAAGATATAATCTTATACCACTGTCTGGCGGCCGTCGGAGACAGCGGCCAGACAGCGAGCAAATTTCCCCAAATAGTAATAATTGTTCCCCCTCCCAGACTGGGGGCCACCAAAGTCTTTGGCGGCCAGTCTGGGAAGGCAAAGACACACAAACAAACACCAATAATCTGCCTCTTCCTGACTGGTAGCCACACTAACACTAATCAAAAAAAATACAAAAACTAGGCCAGCAAGAAAAAGCAGGCCCCAGGCGTCCTGACCATACAACATACATCAAAACATCTATTACTAAATACATGGACCTTTGTTACAAAGATTACTTTGTTTATACCAATCATCTGTTCCTCCACCACACTTTTTATTTGGGTGGGGCCACGTTTGACCTTAGAGCACTTTATAGCGGAATTGCATTTTTGCTGTCCTTTTATTACCCTTACGTTTACCTGTGATTGTCAATCTGTGTCCTATCTGGATACGGTGGTGTAATGATCCGCTCAGCTGTCTGCACAGACAGACAGCTGTTTGACCATTCCTTAAGTCTGAGGGCTGCAGGTCTCTGGAAAAGAGACCTGTCTTTGCTTTGCAGGTTTCAGACCTGTTCTGCTGCTAAAGAATTTGCATACATTCGTTATGCAAATCGCCTACCTGCCTCCTTTGAAGGCTGGCAGTATAAATACCATGTTCTCCCAGAATCCTTTGCTGGTCATCTTCATAGTTTGTTACTGATGAACTCTCCTAGAGTATCAGTCCTGTTTCTTTGTTAAAGTTTACCTTAGAGTAATTCCTGGGGATTGCACTAGGCATTCTCACTAGTGCAGTCAGGTTTTGTGTTTATCTGTATTGCCTAGGCCTGTCTTGTTTTTCTGTCGCGATTGCACTATGGCCAGCGGCGGTTAATAGCGAATCGCTCTGTCTTGTTTGGATCGCACTAGCCTCTAGCGGTAGCGGCTGTGGATCCTTCTGATCTGTATTCTTGGAGTGTAAGCTAGAGCAGCGGTTGCTACTGGCTACCTCATCTGTCTGTCTTGTTTGGATCGCACTAGCCTCTAGCGGCAGCGGCTGTGGATTCTTCTGATCTGTGTTCCTGCTTGTACTCAGATCACACTTGCTCTAGTGGAAAAGAGCAGTGGGTCCTGCTAGCTCTGTTTCTGCACTTGGATCACACTTGCTCTGGTGGAAAAGAGCAGTGGATCTTGCTAGCTCTGTTTCGGTACTTGGTTCACACTCGCTCTGGCGGAAAAGCGGTGGATCCTATCTACCCTATTCCTGTTTTCCGTTCGTCTGTCTGTCTTGTACGAACGCTTGCTGTAGGCTCGGTGAGGTAACCGTTAAGCAAGCGTTCGCGTTCTCTATTTCGTGTTTGTGTGTTGTTGGTTAGTTAGGGTGGTGTGCTTGTCTCTGTTGCGCTTATCGTGTGGAGACCGTGCCGTAAACACGTTCGCTGTTGCGAATGAGTGCAGTGTTCGCATTTAGCTAGCGTTTGTTATTCTCCTTGATGTTCTGATCATTGTTGTTTGCTGTTCCTTTGCTACTCTCGTGTTCTGTCCTGCTCGGCCTTGTGTCACCATTTGGCAATCGCCATTCTTGCGATTGCGTTCTCACTTTGTTTCTGCGGATGTGTGTTCACTGTCGCTGGGTGGCGGCTAGATTGGGGAACACACATTTAGTCTGTCTCTGTGCTCTCTCTCTTAGAGGGCTATCGTGCCCTACTTTGCCTTATCTGTACAATTCCCATTTGGCATCTGTGGCCGTGCAGAGGCTGTGTTCGTCTGCACTCCTCAGCTCCATCTGCTGGTGGGACTTGCCCTCTACTGGTGCATTGCACCTAACCTGGGTTCTCCAAATTACATGTTTGTGGAGGATTTCCGCTGTGTCAGCGTGCATCTTGTGCGCTGACCACGGAGATAGAAACCCGCAAACGTTACAGGTGGTTACTAAGGTTAAGGTAAAGGTATTTACTGATCTATTCAGAAAGTCTACTGATAGAAACTCATTACTCCACTATATGAGTTTTCATCCCTCCCACATTGCTAAAAATATACCAAAAAAACAAACAAACAATTTAACCGAGTTGGCAGAATACTAACCGATTGTGAACAATAAGAGGAACGACTTAGGGAAATGGGCCATAGATTTATACAGAGGGACTATCCCTTGAATTTATGTAACCCTTCCGCTCATTCTTCTGTTAAAACCAATCAATTACGCTCCAAATGGACCGATCAAATCCCTCTGGTACCTACTTTTTCTACATGTTTGAGACCGTTGAGACCGTTGTCAAAAAGCATTGGCATTAAAACAAGGTTTTCCACATATTAAAGATTTTCAGGAGTATCAGCTCATGTCTTACAGACGGCCCCTATAATTGGTGATAGTTTGGTGAGGGCAGACATAGGATCACGTGTAACTAATTTGATTACTCAGAGAAAGGGAATGTCCTCCTTGTCCTGTCACATGTGTAATTCTATGCTTAAAGGTGATGTTTTTACACATCCATCTACTGAAAAAAGGATTTCTAGTAACGGTTACTACACATGTGACTACATACGTTGTCTATCTTCTTCGTTTTCCGTGCAGTCTGATTTATGTGAGTATGACTACACAAATGCTTAAAAATCACATCTCCTCACATAAGTTGGCTTTTCGCTTGGGCACGTGTGAACAGGCTGTTGCAAGCCATTTTACTGCTCATCACCACAATGTCAGCCAGTTGAGGGTACATATTATTGACTCGGTCCCTCCCCCACGGACGGGGGGAGACCGGGTCAAACAATTGCTGAGACATGAGGTATTCTGGATCAGAAAGCTAAATGCCTTGGGTCCTGGTGGTCTCAATTGCGAGTGCAATTTGGGTCCATGTATTTAGTAATAGATGTTTTGATGTATGTTGTATGTTTTTAGACGCCTGAGGCCTACTTTTTCTCGCTGGTCTGGTTTTGTATTTTTTCATTAGTGTTTTTGTCCATTCCTGACTAGCTGCCATATGAACGTGGCCAAAAGTCAGGAAATGACAGAATATTGGTGTTTTTTGTGTGTCCTTGTCTTTCCAGACTGGCCGCCGTCTTTGGCGGCCACCAGTCTGGGAGGAGGAGCAATTATTACTTTTTTCCGAAATTTGCTTGCTGTCTTGCCACCATCTCCGACAGCCGCTAGACATCGGTATGAGATTATATATATTTTTTTATTTTATTTACATACACCCCCTTCATTGACCTGAGTTATGGGATTAGGGATGCCGATTTCAATCCTTGATATGGCATTTTTTTCGCTTCACTGGTTTAGGCAATTGCATTGGTACATCTGTGGTTATGACGATTGGCGCTTCCAGGTATAGTTGCATACATTTTTTGCGTAGAACGCGTACACCTTGTTTTACGCATGCATATTTTTATTGCGTCTGACGTTTTTTGACTTTGGACACTCCCTGATCCTATTGATCAGCATTCCGGTGGCCTTTGTATGGTGATTGGAGCATTTTAGAAGGTGTAGTTCCCCATCAGGTCCTCTTGTAAGGGGGTGTGTGTTCCAGTTCAGGAATTCAGCGGGATTGGTCAACAACAGAGCGTCCTGGTCATTCTGATTGGCTCCCTTGTGGAGCAACCACTATTTAAGGCTGCTTTGGATTGCATTGATTCAGAGGGCATGTTGGCTTGATAAAGATAGGAGGCTCCTCTCGAAACGTCGTCTTAGCTTGCCCTGTTTGCTGTATTGATATTGATGCATTAATAAAAGAGCTTTAATACTACTGAAGACGGTGCTGGGTCCCTTCTCTTCCACTTCCAGAAGTTAGGTAAATGGCTGTTTATTAGAGAATGAAGATGGCAGCCTCCATATTCCTCTTACTTCAGGTTCCCTTTAATCATTTTAACACATGATCTCTTTTGAGCTTATGATAAAAGTAATACATTTAAAAGCCCATAAAGGTACACATAACTTAAAATCACTGTTACCTTGCCCACAAAGAGCTAACCAGGAATGTACCACCAGAATAAGTACCATGGATAAAATAATTCATAACGATGGCAATGCTGCTAGATTGGTAGTGTGCCACTCATAAGAGTTGAATTCTGATTTTATCAGTGCTGGTGTAACAGCCAGCGGGGACGCCGTCTCCATGTGTCGCAAACAGGGCACGCATTACGCGTGTGCGCGCCCCGCGGCAGGACCTTTATGCAGCTAGACGGGGAGTCAGCTGACTTGCCGGCCAGCTGACTCCAACTAGCTGTTAGATTGGCTGGGCGGCTGGGTGGCGCTGCAGATGCGCTCCCAGCATATAAGGAGCTTGCGTTCAGTTGCTCCTCGTCTGCTGTCATGAACACATTCGTGTTAGCGCTCAGACCTTAGTCCAGTTTCCTAGGAGTTGATACCAAGGACGTCACACCTTAGATTAGGATTGTATTTGTATATTTATCTGTGTTTTGACTCTGGCTCTCCCTGACTACTCTTTACTCTAATCGCTCTTGTACTTTTGCCTATCTGATTCAAGTTGCCGACCCTGCCTGTTTACCGACTCTGAATCAGCCTTCCATTTCTGTACTCCTGCTGCCTTCTCTGTTGCCGAACCTCTGCTTGTCTGACCTTTCTCCCTTCAGTGGAACGTCTCCCACTGTAGGGTTATCTCTGAGGCTTGCCTCTCCGAGACGCCTGCCCTAGCAGGCAATTACTGCTAGGGGCTGAGATTCCTCTCTTTGCCTGGTTTCAGGATCTCACGCACGGGGTTTCCATTCAGAGGGAACCACACCTCTGAGGAATTGCCGTGTGGTGGATATTTCCACGATCTTGTGAACTTTTACTGTAGTTAGTATCATTTACTGTATTAGGTGTCGGGAGGTTAGTTACACTTGTATTATTGGTGATTCTGCAGATCATCAATAATCAAGTGACATCTGTATTGTTGGCGATACTGCAGATCACCAATAATCAGATTCTGTCTGTTCGCTGACACCGATCCTTACAGCTGGTCTATTGGAGCTAGACCAGTCAGAGAAAACGGAGGGTAAAATGTGGCAGGGGTTTCTTTGTGTATACAGAGGCATCAGTAGAGTGTAAAATATGTATTAAAAACCAGTTTAGGAATGTGGGGGGGGGGGGGGGGGGTAGAGGTGGACTTAATAGTATGATTTTAATTAAGATGTACAATTGTTTATTTCTTGCTCCAATACATTTATATAATATATTTTATACTCTACTGGCGCCTCTGTATTCACAAACTTTGATTATCCACCCTGGTGGATGGGTGTTCTAGCAAATTAGCAGATGCAAGCAGGCTAGCAGATACAAGCCGCATCTCGGATCAATCCACAGGAGGGCGTTGATATGTTAGGCTGAATTTACAAGAAGTTTTAACGTTCATGCACTGGTTTTAGTATCCTTGTTGATTAAGCTGATTTTACATGCCAGTACGTTTCTGTTTGAGGTCTCTGGAATGATATATCGGGAGCAGCAGCAGTGAATATGTTTTGAATCAAAGAGTTTATCCGGTAAGCAAGGACATAGTGCCTCTGTACCCTGGTGACTGATTTCACACTCCTTGCATTTTCTTTTGTGCAGTTTGGAGCACCATCCCAGTGTGTCAGTGTGGAGAAAGAAAAGTGATGGCCTTTTGGACTGCCGGTTTGCTTATACCTTGAGTGCTGCAGTGTTTTGGAAGTGCAACCTCTCTGGCTGACAGAAAGCATGCATCTACACAGCACAGACACCAGGTGGCAGTAATAAGAAAGGCTTCAGAAAACTCTCTCTACTTTCCTCCAGCAGCCTGCAGCTTGACACATTACACACAGTGTACCACTGTTTAAAGGCACTATGCAATGAATAAGGTGTGGCCCAGCTCATCACAGGCAGCGGCCCGGGACTGGTCCATGGACTGAGGTTTGGAAATCCCTGTTCTAGTCCGTATTTCCTGACACTAGTTTCCTACATATCTCTAAATCATAGTATATTCCGGTATGCCAACAGGCAAAGCTCAGGTATGCTGGCATTTCTCTCACACTTCACCATAAACCATGATTCATCATTCCCTAATACCCAAATGAATGGCATTTCTACATCAGCTTGTCATCTGGGTTGGGAAATGTATTGACAGCCCTGATCTTGACAGTCCTTTGTATTCTATGAAGGTTTACTTTTGTATCTTGTTTTTTTTCCTGGAGTGTTACTTGTCCACTTTATTGATCTGTTTGCCACATAGGGCCCAATCCAATTCACTTTTTCTCCAAATTTTCTTCTGGGTGATATTTTCACATCTTATGAAAATGCCTTTTCAAGCCACGATAATAATGCGTAATTTTGATAGTGCTTTCTCACCTTCTTTTTGCTACTTTTTCAATTGCAGATTGCTGAAACGTTATTTTCAACAGAAGATGAAAAATGATCTCCTAGGACAAAAATGAGATCAGGCCCAATGTGTGGTAATATATCAGGTTGATTCACTAAAAAGCGGTAAACCTACCGCACACAAGCATTGCGGGATAAAAGCGTAGCGTACGATCTGAAGTTACGTGCAATCCTTCTAATTGCCACGCGATAGTGATAGCATGACCGAGATACATCACTTACATGGCCACTATTTTATTATTATTATTATTTAGTATTTATATAGCGCCGACATATTACGCAGCGCTGTACAGTGTATATATATATATCTTGTCACTAACTGTCCCTCAAAGGAGCTCACAATCTAATCCCTACCATTGCCATATGTCTATATAATGTAGTGTATACATTGTAGTCTAGGGCCAATTTTTAGCGGGAGCCAATTAACTTATCCGTATGTTTTTGGAATGTGGGAGGAAACCGGAGTGCCCGGAGGAAACCCACGCAGCCACGGAGAGAACATACAAACTCTTTGCAGATAGTGCCCTGGCTGGGATTCGAACCAGGGACCCAGCGCTGCAAGGCGAGAGAGCTATCCACTACGCCACCGTGCTGCACTACTATGTTAATTAGTGCGCGTCCCCACTAATGAGGTTCCGCGGCAATTAGAATGATTGCGCATAACTTCAGAGCGCACGTTACACTGATAGGATCATGCGTAGCATGCGTGTGCAAATTTTATCCCGTAATGCTTGTGTGCGCTAGGTCTACTGCTTTTTGGTGAATCAACCTGATTGTGTGTATGGCCACCTTATGACAAATTCCACTTGCTCTTCATGAATAACACCAGGCATTATTTTTTGCAATCTGTTTGCCAAGCATTCACGGCTCCATTTAATGAGATTGCTCGGAATTTAGAACATGCAGACACGCCTTTTCCTGGTTTGGAAATCGGTGTGATTATTGCTTCAAAGTTTTTTGTTTTTTTTTTAAGACAAGGCTTATAATTTCTGAAGCTACCAAAAGCTTTGATAAAAAAAAAAAAACAAGAAAAAAAGCTGGATAGAAATTCTTTACATTTTTATGATAAATTCCTGTGAATCCAACAGAGCCAGGTGCCTTATCTTGAGAGAATATTCTTCACCACTTGTAATAAATCATTGGTTGTTTAAGGAGAATTTAAATTACTAATTTGCTCCTCTGTTAGCTGTGTGCCTGCATTTTAGTTATGTGATCTTTAATGTTTGTTCATATATGATCATCTGCCTGAGGGTTTTGTTCTGTTTTTTAGGTTAATATAGCTATTAGAGATGGCCCGAACTGTTCACCAGCGGACAGATCCCAGCGAAGAACGCATGTTTGCATTCGCCTCGGCAGGCACACAAATGGCGCTTTTGACCCACGAAAACGCCCAGCGCATCGGCAATTAGTGGGAATCACCCGCTAATCGCCCTAGTGTGAATGGGCCCTGAAGGGCTGGTTTATTGTTTTTCTTGCTATTGTTATATTGCAGTTCTGTGTGTCCACTGAGTGCACGTTAGATGTTGGACACAGATGTGTACAAGGCTATAGTATAGTGCTATATATTTATATATAGTGCTATAGTACTTTGCATAACAGCCCTCATCATTAGGGCTGGTTTAGTGTTTTTGTTGCTATTATTTTATTGCAGTCCTCTGTGTTTAGTGCACACGTTAGCTGTTGGAGACCAATCTGCTGGTCCTAGTAGTGCACCGACTAGATAACCTAATAATCCTTCGGGCAGTTTCCTCCTCCTTTTGAGTCCTACCTGATCCCTTTTCTGTCCTACCTGATCATGCACCTGCATTACTGAGCACCCATGCTATGCATTTGAGTGAACATAACTTGCCTTATCTTCATGCTCCCATCCAGTGACTGACTAAGCATTACCTTGTACTCATACTGTGCTGCGTAATCTGGTTTTTCTTGTATTCCTGTATTGTCGTATTGCTGTTTGTAACCTAAACTAATGTCCAGTGCTGCATAATATGTTGGCACTTTATAAATACAATAAATACATAAATGAATCCTTCACCACCACTACTGGCATCATCTAGTATCCACTACTGCCCCCTGTATAGGGCCTATATAGTGACGTGATTGTTGCAAATAGCATAAAACTATTTGTCACCTGACGTGAAGTGACATTCAGTGAAATTCGGTTTCAAAAACAAAATAAAACCAGCTGACCAAAATAAAACCACAACCACTACTGGCATCTAGTATCCACCACTGCCTCCTGTACAAGGCCTCACAGGCAGGGCCTATATTGTTACGTGATTGTTGCAGATAGTATAACCCCATCTGTCACCTGACCTGCGTGAAGTTACATACAGTTTACAAGAAAATAAAATAAAACCAGTTGAGAGTCCACAACCACTACTGGCATCTAGTATCCACTACTTGTATAAGGCCCCACAGGCAGGGCCGGCGCTGCCATACAGGCAAAGGGGGCAATTGCCAAGGGCGTCTGACCTCTACAAGGGCCCTTACGCTGCTTACCCTGCCAAACGCTCTCCCTGCACTGCTCCCGGGGGCAGCTGCATGTGTAGCTGCATTAATTACTCACCTGTACTGGAAGACGGTGGCTGCACCATCTGTGCACTCTTAGCCACACTGTCTGCCTCTTCTTCATGGCACATTTACAAATAACACGCGCCGGGTCATAGAGAAGAGACAGACAGTGTGGCTAAGAGTGCACAGCCGCCTCCCGCCAGGACAGGTGAGTAATTAATAATGCTACACATGCAGGGGTCCAGGGGAGCAGTGGTGTAATGATGACCAGGGGGGTAGGTAGGGGTCCCCCCTCACTTAAGTTTGCCCTAGGGCCCCGGGGCCCTTTAAATCGGCCCTGCTCACATGCAGGGCCTATATTATTAAGTGATTTTTGTAGATAGTATAAACTTACCTGTCACCTGACCTGCATGAAGTGACATTCAGTTTCCAAAAAATAATAAAAATAGCTGAGTGTCCAAACTACCACTGGTATCATCTAGTATCCACTACTGCCCCCTGTATAAGGACTCACAGGCAGAGCCTACATTATATTTTGAAGTGATTGTTGCATATAGTATAAACTCATCTGTCACCTGAGTGAAGTGACAATCAGTTCCTCACTGGCAGGGTATTTTTTTTTCTATTTTAATATTGTGGAATAAAAAAAATTACAGGCAGAGGCAGGCCACACCGCAGGGGTTGTAGGGGTCATGCTGCTGTGATTTCCTATGACCCCAGAATAATGCCCATGTTCAGGAGGCACATACCCTGAACTCACAAAATGCTGATGATTTACTTGACTGGCTTATAGAGATGGTCCATGGGCTTCTGCTCAGAACCTTGCCACACCATCCTCATCCTGCTCTGATATGAGCACCCCACGACTTACCATTCGCCCCACTAGCACCACAGCCACTTCACTTGATTTGTCAGAGGAGTTATTTACACATCAGTTTGTGGAAATTAGTGATGCACAAGCATTATTGCCAGAGGATGGAGATAAGGATGTTACACCTGATAAGTCTGAGTCAGGCGACATAACACAGATGGATGTAAGGTGTGATGATGATGTCCCTGCCGCTGCAGCCTTTTGTGAGTTGTGAATTCAAATCCAGTCCAGGCTCAACCAATCATGTGGGATTAGTACTCCCTGAACTTTTGTTTATTATCAGTGGTTATACAACACATAACGACTAGCACAACGTCTCAGGCAACCTTTGTCAAGTGCGATGCATGTTTTTCTGCACCGCAAACAACCTCACTCCCTCCCTGAGGGTGGCCATGGACAGACATAAGGACATCCTGTGTCACCCTCAACCTGATCAGCACCTGGCCACTTATACCGGTAAGGGGGCTGCTAATGCAGGGGCACCTGGTTACTGTACTGGTAAGGGGGCTGCTAATAATGCAAAGCAGATTTGTATAGTTCCTTTCCAGGGAATGTCTTTGAAAAAAATTAAGGAAACTCTAAATGTGGCCATACACATAGATTTCCACCAGATTAAACCATCAAATAGAAGATAAATCACATTCTCAGTAATGGACCAAGGCCTAGCAGTACTATAATGCCTTTATAGTTTAGATGGTAAGCCATCACAACCTGGTGCTTTCAATGTCTTCATATCAGTAACCTACTCAAGTGTTTTATATCTATTTATTTCTATTTATATTCTATTTATATCTTTATCAAGTGAACTCTATATGCTCATTGGACAATTTAGGCAGGTCAGCGTTAATTAGGTAATTGTCTAGTTCTACATCAGTGGCTGACCAGTTTGAGTTATGAAAGTCGTAATAGTAATCATGGGAGACCTTATTTATCACTATAGGATCTGTGGAAACTGAGAAGCAGTTTTGTTTACTGGAATGGCCATTAAGCCTCTCAGATCCCTGGAAAGCCACGCCAGCATTTTACCATTCCTATCGTCTTACTCAAATATCCTTTGAGTCTAGCTCAAAAGTACTTTATGCATCAAGTTAACACGATGAATGCCTAGCTCATTGTGAGAGAACACGGAAAAGCCGCCGCATGTGCTGACAGCAAGGCGGCTGATTCCGCGTCCAATGCGGCGGTTTGCACGCGGAAGCATGCGTCTGGTAACATGGCAGAACGCGGAAAAGCCACCGCATGTATTGACAGCAAGGCGGCTGGTTCTGCGTCCAGCGCAGCGGTTTGCACGCAGCAGCGTGTGTCTGGTGTGGCTGAGTCTGTTAGTTCACACAGGCTTAGGAATACGCGCACGCGTGCTGATAGGCAGAACTTTTATGGTAGACAAGGGGGGATCAGCTGACCAAGCCGGTCAGCTGATCCCAGAGCTGGTAACTATTGGTTGATCACTTAGGGGTGGTGCCAGAGAGCACTACTCCATATATAGTTACTGCTGGCCAGTCATAAGTTGATCTGCCGTTGTGAACACTACGTGGAAGCACTCAGACCTTAGTCAGATCCAACAGTGTGTTTGAACCAGGAGGACCTGGGAATTCACACTGAGCCAGATTACTTGTATTATCATTCTGTTATTCTTCAGACTAGTTCCAGGGTGTAGAGACCACGGACCTCACACCCAAGACTAGGGAACTTGTGTTATTATTCTGTTATTCTTCAGACTAGTTCCAGGGTGTAGAGACCACGGACCTCACACCCAAGACTAGGGAACTTGTGTTATTATTCTGTTATTCTTCAGACTAGTTCCAGGGTGTAGAGACCACGGACCTCACACCCAAGACTAGGGAACTTGTGTTATCATTCTGTTATTCATCAGACTAGTTCCAGGGAGACCACAGACCTGACACCCAGACTAGGCATTGTTTGATATCTGTTATGACTTATTGCTTTCCTGACTACTCCTCTGATCTCTGATTCGGTACCTTGCACATCTGATATTCCGTTGCCAAACCCTGCTTGTCTTGGATACCGAATCAGCCTTCTGTCTTTGTACTTTGTCTGTCCGTGTGATGCCGACCTGGCTTGCCCGACCGCGAGAGCTATCTCTCCCCTTAAGAGATATTCTCCGGATCAGATAGTGACATACACCTTCAGGTGTCACTCACTCTCTGGTCCTTCCTACCACCAGCCTAACTCCACCCCTTGGAGAGTCTCAGGCTGCTGGAAGGTTCCTGTACTCTCTAAAAGCAGTATTGCCTATACTGCCAAAGTTCACAAGCCTATCAGGTGTGTTTCTCAAAGTATTACTGTTACACCAAACACTCTTATATACATAGGTGTCCAGAGGTTAGTAATATATCTGTATTATCAGTGATTCTGCAGATCATCAATAATCAGGTATATATATCTGTATTCTTGGTGATACTGCAGATCACCAATAATCAGATTCTCTCTGCGTGCTGACACCGATCGTTACACTCATCCAGCAAGGCCCTCCAAGCAACTGATAGCCCACTAGTCAGGTTTCTGACACATTTTGCCTCCAACATAGCAGCTGCCTCTCCTTTCTACTGTAGGATAAGTTCAATCTGAAACCTTACATCTTTAATAGCAAACGCATATTGCCCCCATAAATATGCCTTAGACGCAGCCCAAAAATTTTGTGGGGAGGCTGTACCCTCATTTCCATCCCAGTATGCCTCAGTGATGATAGAGTGGGATGCAAAAGTTTGGGCAACCTTATTCATCATCATGATTTTCCTGTATAAATCTCTGGTTGTTAAGATAAAAAATGTCAGTTAAATATATCATATAGGAGACACACACAGTGATATTTGAGAAGTAAAATGAAGTTTATTGGATTTACAGAAAGTGTGCAATAATTGTTTAAACAAAATTAGGCAGGTGCATAAATTTGGGCACTGTTATCATTTTATCGATTCCAAAACCTTTAGAACTAATTATTGGAACTCAAATTGGCTTGGTAAGCTCAGTGACACCTGATCTACATACACAGGTGAATCCGATTATGAGAAAGAGGGGGTAAATTGTATGTTTCCCTCCTCTTTTAATTTTCTCTGAAGAGTAGCAACATGAGGTCTCAAAACAACTCTCAAATGACCTGAAGACAAAAATTGTTCACCATCATGGTTTAGGGGAGGATACAGGAAGCTGTCACAGAGAGTTCAGCTGTCTGTTTCCACAGTTAGGAACATATTGGGGAAATGGACCACAGGCTCAGTTCAAGTTAAGGCTCGAAGTGGCTGACCAAGAAAAATCTCGGATAGACAGAAATGGCGAATGGTGAGAACAGTCAGCGTCAACCCACAGACCATCACCAAAGACTTACAACATCATCTTGCTGCAGATGGAGTTACTTGTAAGAACCTACACGTGGGTTGCTATTGGCAACAGCACAACACACCTTTTACTTTGGCACCCGCAACTCATTAGAGCTGCAACTCACAGCGACAGCATACAGGAGATAGAGCGGAGACAGCCACCTTCACCTTTAAGGAGTTTATTCAGCAATCAGAGTTATACAAGTATTCCATCAGGCATCTTTTGTTACATGTTGATTTCTTCAGAGTATAAACAGTCTTTCCTACGTCCTATGTACATCACGTATATTTACAGCATACAGACATGAAGCTATTATTCTAAACAGGAAGCGTAGAGAGCAGGCTAGCATGCAGAAGAATAAGAAGTCCCCTCTGCCATCCCATCTCTTACTTTTATATGAACATCAAAGAGTTAAATTCTGACATCACCCGAGCCATACCCCCAAGCCTACAATTGGCGGGCATGGGCATCATCATCTAGTGCGCCAGTGCTTTATGCCCTAGATGTACGGAATGCAAAATCTTTGCAAAATCTTTTCAAATATCAGCTTTGTTTACCTTTTCGTAGTCTGAATGTCGGGACATTTAGACCTGATGACCCATTATGTGTCCTTCTAGAGCAGTGGTAGGGAACCTTGGCTCTCCAGCTGTGCTAAAACTACAAATCCCAGCATGCATTTGCCTTTATTAATCATTACTTTGGCTGTCAGACTCCTGCAATGCATTGTGGGACTTGTAGTTCTGTAACAGCTGGAGAGCCAAGGTTCCCTACCCCTGTTCTAGAGGAACATGCTTCTTGTAAATGACTTCATAATTTCTCTCCGAGAAACTATGCTTAAAGAGACCCTGCATCTCAGGTCTTTACTAGACTTAAGTCCTGAGGCCTAGAATTCAAGTATACTTACATTCTAACATCACTGTGCAGAGGAAGCCTTTTCTCCGCCCACAGGCAAAACAGAGGCGCTTGAGGTATGCTAAAGCACATTTGGACAAACCAGCTTCATTTTGGAATAAGGTGCTGTGGACTGATGAAACTAAAATTGAGTTATTTGTGTATAACAAGGGGCATTATGCATGGAGGAAAAAGAACACAGCATTCCAAGAAAAACACCCGCTACCTACAGTAAAATATGGTGGTGGTTCCATCATACTGTAGGGCTGTGCGGCCAGTGCAGGGACTGGGAATCTTGTCAAAGTTGAGGATCGCATGGATTCCACTCAGTATCAGCAGATTCTGGAGACCAATGTCCAGGAAGTGGTGACAAAGCTGAAGCTGCACCGGGGCTGGATCTTTCAACAAGACAACGACCCTAAACACTGCTCAAAATCCACCAAGGCATTCATGCAGAGGAACAAGAACAACGTTCTGGAATGGCCATCTCAGTCCCCAGACCTGAATATAATTGAAAATCTGTGTTGTGAGTTAAAGAGAGCTGTCCAGGCTCAGAAGCCATCAAACATGAATGAACTAGAGATGTTTTGTAAAGAGTATTGTCCAAAATACCTTCGACCAGAATCCAGACTCTCATTGGAACCTACAGGAAGTGTTGAGAGGCTGTAATTTCTGCAAAAGGAGGATCTACTAAATATTGATTTCATTTCTTTTTTTGTGGTGCCCAAATTTATGCACCTGCCTAATTTTGTTTAAACAATTATTGCACACTTTCTGTAAATCCAATAAACATAATTCACTTCTCAAATATCACTGTGTGTGTCTCCTATATGATATATTTAACTGACATTTTTTATCGTAACAACCAACGATTTATACAGGAAAATCATGACAATTAACAAGGTTGCCCAAACTTTCGCATCCTACTGTATAATCAACTGACTGGTCCTTAATCCGGCGTCATGATAAACACTACAACTTGTCTCCTGAAATAGGAGAAACTCAAAATATCACCTCTATAGGGGCATTGTCCAATTTCCCATGTGACAGGAAATCTTTCTTTTGTATACAATACAATAACATGTGTAAAGCGCTTTTCTCCCATAGTACTCAAAGCGCATAGTTATGTCTCAGATCAATACAGGGTTGATGGCTGGACTGTGTTACAGAGGAAATAGTCAGGTGTTCATAAATTCCAGACTAACCAGGTGGATTTTCAGCTTGCACTCAAATGCTTCCAGGGATGGAGATGTCCTGATTGCATGTGGCAGGGAGTTCCACAGTGTAGGAGTAACATGACAGAAGGCTCTGTCTCCAAAGTTTTTGAGGCGGACTCTGGGGGTGACCAATTTATTAGATCCTTTTGTTGATTTAAGATTCTAGGGGGGGGGGGGGGGATGCAGGTGCAACAAGTCCTTCAGGTACCCAGGACCCAGATTGTGCAAGTATTTCAATGTTAATAAGCCGATCTTAAACAGAATCCTCCATTTTATCGTTAGCCAGTGGAGCGAGTGAAGCGTTGGTGTTATGTGGCAATGGCGGGGTTGGCTAGTTAACAGCCTTGCAGCGGTATTCTGTACTAATTGCAGCCAGTGCAGGTCTTTGTTTGGAAGGCCTGTGTGGAGAAGATTGCAGTAGCCCAGCCATGATGTGATGAAGGCATGATCTAGGGTTGGAGGTATGAGGTGCTTAATCCTTGCAATGTTCCTTAGGTGAAAGAAGGAATGTTTCACAACATTGAGGGTGTATTCATGAAGCTTAAATTCCCATCAATCAGTACACCCAGGCTGTGCACAAAGTCTGAGTTGTTCAGGTCAGAGCTTCCTATCCTTAGTGGTGCTGGCTGAGACTTGAGCTGTTTTGCTGTCGAGCACTGATCTCCAATAACAAGAACCTCAGTTTTGTCAGCATTTAGTTTTAGCCAGATATAACCTCCTTGGGACATCTCTGGAGCAGATAGCATAATCAATACAGCCAGGGCAGTGAAATACACGTAGGCATGTGGCAGGAAAAAACGCTTTCATTAGGGTAGTAATGAACCAGAAGACAAGATTTCTTAAGCTTCTGGCTCTCATGGCAGTTATTAATACACACTATAAAAGGGTTCAAGTATGGCCCATGGTAATGTGCTATCACACATCTGTATCGCACATCTGTAAATATATCAACACAGTAAGAAGTACAGATGTAGAAAACGCTGGCACTGCAGTTAATGGACTCCTGTGTAGGTGGGAGGGGGAGAGGGGTGACTCATAACACACAGTCGGGTACGGATGGGTGACTCCCCAGCGTGCTCAGGCAGCAGTATATCTGCATCAACAAAGAAGGAGGAAAGCGCTGGCACTGCTGTCATTCACAATTTATTAGTTCCAAGCAAGGCAACATGTAAACACGTACATGCATTAAAACGACATGGTGAGGTCACGTACCCGGTGGTGGATCGTTGTGGCGTGATGGTGGGTATCCAGTAAATGATAGAAGTGGACAGACATGGTGGGACAGCAAATATTTCTGCTACTCTTGATTTGGTAAAAGAGGGGGAAAATAGAAAAGGAAAAAACACTCTGCCTTCCTAACAATGGATTGAATTCAAATTTTGACTTATTGTCAAGCACAGCTTTACTACAACAATTATCGTGTTGAGCAAGGAAAAAATAAGGTCCAGCAATCTTACAGAGAATACAAGAACATCCCATTTCTTATTTACCGCAGCTTTGCCTGAAATACGGTAACATGCGTCCCAGGTACAAGCCTTACACACCGGGGTGTTTTGCACATAAATGGCTTCCTCCATCTAAGAAAGTAAATACAAATACAGAATCAAAGTCAAGGTCTAATCGCATCATAAAATTCAAATTTCACCAGCATTAATTTTTTCCCACTACAGTACAAATATAAAAAAAGACTGTATGAAAGCATTGGCGTCCCAGCACACAATGGTCTGAAAATGTGGAAGAGCAACATTTATTCATTTGTGGTAACCGGTAACGACAAGACATTTTCATTTCACTGTCAAATGCAAAACTCACCTTTTATGTTTTACATTTATACAATAAAGACATCGCTATTTCTCCGGTATATGTGCAGCGCGGGACTGCTGCTTATTCATCGGAACGTGTACATTCCGAAACACTGCAAAATAAATAAGAACGGAATAAATAAAACATGCTTACTGAATAAACATTTTTGTTCTCTAGTGATGCTTTTATTATGTAAATACCTTTTAGAAAATGTCACAGATATGGAAAATAATCCACTTAACATTTACATTCTTTTTAGAAGTAGAGCAATTTTGATGCATTACATAGTAGTTCGGGCTTAAAACCTTTTCTTCTTTAGAAAAATCCATTGTTTGTCCTTAGAAGGCCCCGAATGGTTTATTCCACTGTTTTAAAAGAAGTAGGAAGACATGATATTTTCAGGAATATCAGATAACTGCACAAGTACGAGATTAATAAACTGGGCAGCCAATAATCTTGGCATGAATCCATTTAAGCTTCCATCATCCGAGTATTGGCAGTCCAAATACCAATAGGTAAGTACAGAATGTTTTGAAAAATGGGAGTTTTGGGAACACACACTAATCCACAATTTTATACACTGTGACTTCAACAGACATAAGCAATAAGATAACAGAGGCGCCAAAAGGATAAAAGGGACTAAATGAGCTTAAAAACCAATTTGGTAATTGAGGAGGCAATGGTGGACTTACCTCCTCCAAGCAGAACACACGACTGTAGATTTTTAGTCAAAAAATGTTTATTGGGTACTCCAAAATAAAGTGCAACGCGTTTCGCAGGTTAAACCTGCTTCCTCGGGCAATACAGATAGGAGTAAAAAAGCATCTATCCTTTTGGCGCCTCTGTTATCTTATTGCTACATTGAGTCCACCCCAGGTGGAGGGTTGTACCGAATTCCTTCTTCTACTACAGAGAGCAACTTCTTAATGAATGAGTGGGGTCAGGACAATCTCCCCACCTGCCTTGACAGTGGTTGCCTAATGGTCACCCTGGTTTGTGAGTATTACATTTTGAATTACTCTATAAATCTTCCATTACCAGTACATACTACACTATATTGTGCTCTTGGTGTTCTCTTCTTCTCAACAGACATAAGGGCTTCATATGCCATCCATGAAACTCTGATAGTTGTGGTTCTTCTCCGAGCTCTGGGTACACTGTGATATGTTATTAATGAGATGTCTTTTTTTCTGACCGTCAAAATCTCCTATAAAAAATAGTAGACAATCAGTACATATTATGTGGGGGTACTCACTGTACAGATGGCAGAAGGTGAGCCCTTTAAAGAAAACTTGAAGGGAGGTTTGATATATACCCAAGTAGATAGATAGTAGAGATCCTTCTCGTTCCTCCACCTAGCCCATCTTTCCAGTGCTGTCCGTCGATAAGGCTATTTGACCAGCTTGTTCAAACAGATTCTTTGGAACTATGTAGTTTTAGAATAGACCAATCAAATGCTGCAGCAGCATTTTATTGGTTTGTTTTTACGCTGCATACATTTCCACAAAATTAAGGTAACAAAATATGTATATCAGCTCGGAATTATTTGCTTTTTACTTGCATTTAATTGACAATGCTTACTTACAAATAAGCAGTTCTACATTGCAATATTATTGTTTCCTATGCATAAATACTGTAACTGAGAAATAAGTTGAATACAAAAGGAGTGGTGATGAGCAAACATTCTCTTAAAGTGGATCTGAGATAAACTTTTACTCATTGCATAATTGTGTTCCTTACATATAGTTTATAGGGTATTCCTCAAGCCAAATTGTAACGATTGATGTCAGCACACAGAGAGAATCTGATCATTGATGATCTGGAGAATCATCAACAATACAGATGTATACTTGATTATGGATGATCTGCAGAATCACCAATAATACAAGTATGACTAACCTCTGGACACCTAATGAAGTGTAAGTGTTTGGTGTAACTGTAGGCTATCTCCCGAAAGGCAGGAGACACAGGCAGCTCAGGCCAGAGACCACCTGAGGAACAGGTGGCCCTGGGCTGTGCAGGGACTATCTCCTTAACAGAGGGGATAGAGATATTTTGGCAGCCAGTGATTCCCTAGTAACCTGGTAATCAAACTGTACTGCAGCCAAGGGACTCCGAAGGAATAGAGGCCCCTGGCTGTACTGCAGGAAGGACTCTCTGAGGAGCAGGAGTTCCCTGCAGCTAACTGACAGTTGGTGGAATAGTGTCAAGGGTAGTACAGCCAGACTGAACACTCAAGGGATGAGTGACAGCCAGAAGGGTCGTAACCGACATAAAGCACAATCCTAGTCTGGGGTGTTAGGTCCTTGGTCTCGACACCCAGGGACTAGTCTAAGGAATAACACAGTTTCCTATGCTTGGGTGTGAGGTCCTTGGTCTCAACACCCTGAAACTGGTGTAAGGTATAACACAGCAATGACACAGTAATACTAAGCTTGGGTGTGAGGTCCTTGGTCTCAACACCCTGGAACTGGTCTAAGATATAACACAGCAATGACACAGTAATCCTAAGCTTGGGTGTGAAGTCCTTGGTCTCAACACCCTGGAACTGGTCTAAGATATAACACAGCATATAACAATAGCGTAATCTGGCTAAGTGTGATTACCCAGGTCCACCTGGTTCTAACACACTGTAGGATCTGACTGAGGTCTGAGTGCTCACACATAAGTATTCGCAACGGCAGACAACCAGCAACTGACATGCAAGATCTATATATACTTGCAATGCTGTGCAGCTCCGCCCGATCAGCTGATCGGCCTGATCAGCTGATTCCCCTTCTGCTGGTATAAATGTCCTGTCGCCTGGCGCGCGAAAGCTTAGCTCTCCATCTGTGTGCACTAGAAGCTCCAGACAAACCAGACACATGATGCTGTGCGGAAGCCGCCGATCTGAACGCGGAGACAGCCGCCCCGCCGCCAGACCGCGTGGCGCCATCTCCGCTATTCATTACACAAATACTTTTTTTGTTATTGTAATACTCTAATTCCCTATAAACCCACAGCTCATAGTGCCTTGGCACTCCATGTAGCAAGAGCTTATGGGAGCTCAGTCTGGGCAGGAGGAGGAGGAGGAGTTTACTAGCCAGAGATTTCAGAGGCAGAGGGGAGGAGGGAGCAGGAGAGGGGAGTGAGCTGAGGGCTGGAGATGCAGTGTCAGCTTGCCTGTGTGCACTGTGGAGATGCAGTTGCAGCTTGCCTGTGTGTAATGTGACAAACAAAACATGGCCGCTGTCATTGTATCACAGGATTAAATAAACATGAAACTGTTGAAGCTGTTTGCAGCTAGATTTGCTGTGTAAACTATCTAAATTTTAGATAGGATATATAGACAAGTTACTTGTCATCATAGTTAGTTTTTCATCTCGGATCCACTTTAACATGCCTCTGACCCTACAATATTATACGGAACTTGCCTGATCTTGAAGTTTCCGCCGAAACCCGGGCGAAATCCCTCACTTCCAGGTCTTGGTGCTTGTTCCCCACTGATGACCTCACTGCTGAAACACAAACCGCACATGTTGATAGGCGGAGGACACGTTCGCAATACGCCCTCCGCAAATGTAAACAATAGACAGCTGTCTCTGGTCAGCTGACAACACGGTGTCAGCTGACGTTACAGCTGACACCTAGGTAGGCTGAACGCTGTGTGATTGGATGTGCGGAGTGTGGCCGGCTACTGATTGGTTGAAAGTTGTATTTAAACCTGCAGAATGCTCCCAGTCATCGCCTGTGATAAGCATAGCCATGGCTAGTTGCTGGGAGCGCACTCACTTATTGATATTACTGGATCCTGTCCTTTGGCTTGTATTGACGATTCCTGTCTGCTGTGATTAACCCTTGCCTTGCTTCCTGGATAACCCTTGCCTGTTGCCTGGACTGACCTCTGCCTTGTTCCTGGATAACCCTTGCCTGCTGCCTGGACTGACCTCTATCTTGTTTCCTGGATAACCCTTGCCTGCTGCCTGGACTGACTCTTGCCTTGTTTCCTGGATAACCCTTACTTGCTGACTGGACCGACCTCTGCCTTGTTTCTTGGATAACCCTTGCTTGCTGCCTGGACTGACCTTTGCTAAAGTTGCTGGACACTCTAAGTAAGCCTGAACTAATCCTAGCATATTGAATAACCTTGCATATGATCCTTGCATGAACTCTTTCCTTGCCTGGAGCCTTCACTACCTGTTGGATAACGTTGCATGTGGACTTGCATGAACACTCTCAAATCTGCCTGGATTCCTCATCAGTCATTACTGGCAATCGACGTGGAGGGCCTCATCCTCCTGAATCAAGGTAATTGCCCTGTGTGATATTTATGAACTATCTGAACTGTGTTACTAGCCTTAGTGGGGTCCTAGCAGGTTGCTGTTCTCTCTACTTCAGTTTGTATTCCTTGCACCTTAAGACCTGGGGGATATCCGAAGTCAGGAGACATATTTAGTGTCCTGTTCAAGCAGGGACTTGTCTATAGGTAAAGACGTGGGCCGAGCTCAGAGCTGCGGCACTAGATTGGGGCATAGAGACTGATTGGGAACATAACCCGTCAGGCCTTACAAATACTAAATTCAGCCAATCAAAACTTCACTGCAGGTTGATAAGCCAGCTGGCAGCTAATTGATGGGTAGTTCTTGGATTTGGTTTGCTCAATGTCTTATGCTTTTTAGGTTAGGAAAATATTACATGTGATAAGCATTGTTTTCTTGCCTGAACAAATCACATAAAAAAAAACACCACAAGAAATCCTGTATATAAAAAATTATGGCAGTAGAATCACTGTCTACTAGTTTACACTTAGCAATTAGTAAGGGGTCCATAGACATCTTTTAATAGCCATTACTTTGCACATTTTTTGGGGGGCAGGTATTTATTTAAAGGATACCCGAGGTGACACGTGCCATGATGAGATAGACATGGGTATGTACAGTGCCTAGCGCACAAATAACTATGCTGTTTTTTTTTCTTTCTCTGCCTGAAAGAGTTAAATATCAGGTATGTAAGTGGCTGACTCAATCCTGACTCAGACAGGAAGTGACTACAGTGAGACCTCACTGATAAGAAATCCCAACTATAAAACGCTTTCCATGCAGAAAATAGCTTCTGAGAGCAGGAAAGCGATAAAAAGGGTCAATAGTTCATACATTTTAGCTCTGGCATACTTCAATGAATGTGTCATTGAGCAAAAACAATAAAACAGTTAAAATTTAAAAAGTAGATTTAAACATAAAATAAAACTGTGGAATATCTTAAAAAGTCATTTTAAGGAGAAGGAAGATTGATACAATTGTTTATTTCATTAGTTTATTTTTACCTCAGGTGTCCTTTAAAATAAATATATACAGTATATTTAACATACAAACACAAAAAGGGTGAGCCAGTATTTTTCACCACCTCTTCCTCATAGTTTCATCAGTGCTGGTAGGTTAAGCTTTCCTAGTCGCCTTACCATCAATTTTGAATTGCTTAATGCTGTTAAAATCTAAGTCTAAGGTGTATGCTTTATTGTTCACGGTCTTCTCATTACATTATCATTATTTATTATCTGTGACTTGCAAAAAATTATGAATAAAAGAAAAAGATTATGCCCTTTAGTCAGCTTTCAGTAACACTCACCCAGCCACAAAACAAAATTAAAACAAAAAAAATAAAAATAATACAAAAACAGTCAACCTTGTACTCTTTTTGAAATGTTACAGATAAACTGATTTGTGGTCATTGGGGAAAAAAATTCTCAAAGAACAAAAAAAAAATTTCTAACTTTATAAATATTCCCCTTAGTGAATAATTGTATTGTTAGAGATTAGCGATATACATTAATATCAAGAGTATTGATACTAATATACATTAATATCAATACTCTTTTACTTATGAGTGCAGTACCAACAATAGGGTTGATACAAGTACCACCTCTTGAAACTTTTTGGTGTCCGTTTTACATTTTTTTTTTTTTTGTAGGATTTTCAAAATGTAACTTTATTTAACTATTTCCAAACAACTACCACCCATGAGTAAAACCTTTATAAACATAAATTATGTGCATAAATGAATGCATAAATCGCAGATAAATCAAATTTTGCACTGTCAAATGATTCATGATTGCTTTTCAGCTCTTATCATTTTATTTTTATTTCTTCCTTTTACATGTAACATGCAGAGACAAACCCGCATGGGGTCTACCTAAGCTCCATTTACCAGCTTCTATAACCATCAGCAGTGGGAGGGACTAGAGAATGACTGGTAAGTAGAGGTAACACAGCCTCTTTCCTTCAGCAACCTCAAACACTGCCTTTGCTGTAATGTCTTTTTTTAATTGGTTATATGTTGATATATCCAGATATCCCAATAACATTCCTTTCCTTCTTTTCTCAAATCTTTTCTCTATTCTCTTCTTTTTTACCTTTCTGTCTTCTCTTTTTCTCAAGATTGGTAAGCCCGTAGCATTATGCATGGCATATTATTTTGTAAGTTTGGACACGTTGCACTGGCTTTTCATTGCTATACAGTGAGTGTTGTACATTGTGCATTTTATTTAAAAAATAAAAAGAATAAAATAAAAAAAAAATGAAATAAAAATATGTACATGAGTACACAGATGTGAATACGTCTTAAAAGAAGCACACTGACTATTTTGTGAAAAAAAATAAAAAAGAGATACTGATTGGGGAACGTGTAGTAACAGTATCAAATTACTCGGAGCGAAAATCACTTACCCTTACGACAACGACATTCCTGCGGTTTGTGATAAATAGAAGTTATTTCCAGCCAGAACAAGAGTATTACATCTGTATTGCAAGCCGGATATTCCATAGGATCTGACTCATTCTGCAAGCTATGAACTCATTTATCCATCCGCCTGTAGAGAAATTAACTGTGATTCCCCTAAATTACTAACAAAGCGTACTGCATATCAAACAGTCTACAATCATACTGCCGAGAGAGACTGTGGAATTCCCCTTGTTGAATGTCTACAATGCCATATGTTTGGTGGATTTGTTACCTTGTGGCTTTCCATCCCTTGGTTGTCAGAACACATCTGTGCGGTTGTTTACAGGTTTTATCATTTATCCAACTTGTATCTTAGGATTGTGCAACTATATGTGACTTTCAGATATGCTGACACTAATATTAAAAGGAGAAAACAGGATGTTTGCTTCCAACTTTGCCAATAGTTTTTTACCAATACGAAAAGTGTTAAATGAGTATTACACATATCAAAGAGTATATTCCTCACTTTGGATGGTAAATCAGCCAATAGTCGGGTTAACAACATGGCAAAGTACTCTGTACAGTGCTGTGGAAGCCGTCAGCACTATACAAATACATAATAATAATGACACAATGGTAGAGAGCAGGTATTAACACCACAGGTGGTTAAGTTTCACAAGTATTCTGTTATTGTCATATTTAAGCATCATAAAGTTTCAGAGTCACTCAGAACCCCACCCTCAAGCCAAGAAAATCATCCAATAATACATCTGAAGCTCTCAAAGCCCAGCAATGAACATGTTGCTCAGCCAACAGCAGAATAATAAACATTGTAGTTATCAACTGCAGGATACACATGAGTAAATGGGGGTATGCCTTTGTGTTTTACCACTGATGTTCAAGGCCAACAGCAGATATAGGCCTTCAGCAACCAGAGTTTATTGAAAAACGTTTAAAAAGTTGTTTCTTAATTTACTATGATTGTTAGTGTGACAACTGACACAAGGTGTCACAGTGCTTTACAGAAAGGGTCTGGGATGGGGTTTATATTTCACCCAGAATCCTGCACTGTATTTTCTAAAAAAAATTCAGGAAAGTGTAGATTTTCTTTTATCTGCAAGTTATGTGGAAAAAGGAAATCCAGTTAGGGTCCAGGAGCTGGCCTTGGAAGAGCAGGGTGGGTTCCATGGCCTCCCGGTCCAGTCCAGGATGTTTTTCAGCCTGTGTTGTTACACAGGTGAGTTATTTAGTTCTAGCAGGTCTGAGACTGGGTGGGGCTCTGCATTCAGTGACACTGAAGGCTGAGAGGAAAAGAGCCCTTGGCCTGCTGTGACCTGGTGAGAAATTACAGCTGATGTAAGTTGCTCTGTGTTTTTTACTTTTACTAAACAAAAACCCACTGTTTAGTTAAGACTAGTTAGCATTACCTAACAAGGTGTTTAGAGGTGTTTAGGAGCCAGACGGCTGAGATTTATTTTGTGTTTGTTTATTTTTGCTGAGCAACTAGCTAATAAAGCACATGCATAGGCCTGTTTGCACTTGAACCTGCTGGCAGTATTCCTGTTTCTGCACTCAAGACCCCCTGAGTGTGGGTAGCACCCCACAGATATTATGCATGGCAGCAGGGTAGGGATAATAGAATTATATTACCTACTATAAACTGAACAGGGATTGTGTGTGGTGCTGCAACATATGTCACAGCACCGTTCCTACTGTCAACTGCCCTCAGGGATCCCCCCACTGCTCAGCCGAAATCTTCGACTGGGTTGCATGTCAATTATGGGCAGAGATTAAGTGGCAGTTCTCCTCCTCTTAACGTGCTCATCTGTCCAATAAGAGTGCCCCTTCACCACCCAGTCTCGTCCCCTTTCAGCAGTTACTTCCACCCTTATGCTTGCTCCCGATATATTTTCGTCACAGGAAAGGAAAAGTTGCGCAGGAAAGTTGCAATGTTTATGCGTCAGGGCACGAGCAAGCATAAGGGGGGGGGTACCTTTGAACGCACGCATCCATCCATAAGATCACCCTTTCACCACCCAGTTACAGTGGCTTTGTTTGCTGCAAAGTAACCACCCCCTTATTGCGGTAAGTTTGCTTGCAGCAGAGGAGAACAATCGCTACATCCTCCCTGTCCATAATCAATGTGCGTCCCAGTCTAGGGTTTCAGCTAAGCAGTGCGGGGGCCCCTGGGAGTAGTGGACCGTGGGAACGGTGCTGGGACATACAGAACTGTGCAAAAGTTTAGATAGATGTAAAAATGTTGTGAACAATGCTTTCGGAAATATAAATAATGATTGTTTATTGTTAACAATTTACAAAATGCAAAGTGAGCAAACAAAAGTAAAATCTAAATCAAATCAATATTAGGTGTTACTACCTTTTGCTTTTAAACCAGCATCAACTCTTATAGGTACACTTGCGGGTCAGGGATTTGGGAGGATTATACTATTATATTTATTATGTACATAGATACACAGGAAATAGGAATGTCAAAGTTTGCTGCTAGTCACTGGATTAGCTCAAAAGTTGAAAAAGAATAATAAAGCCTCTTACCCTTCTCTAGCTAATTACAACTGCAGAAAGGACAGTCTCATAGCAAGTGTACTCTTGAAAGAATATGCAGGTGCTGTTGCTAAAGGGGCCAATACACTGGTCGATTTCAGCCATCGATCGATTGATTAGAAATCGATTCTTTTACATTCCCCATTCGATCGATTTGTGGCCGATTTCGATCGATTTCGATCGATTTGATCTATCTGACAGGATGGAGAATCTAGGTCGATCTGCTGCTGACAGCAGATTGATGGCCCATAGAGTTGCATTGGATCTAATGGTCCAATAATGCATTTTTGATCGATTTTGAATAGATTTCCAATAGATTTCATTCTGAAATCTATTGGAAATCTGTTCCTAGTGTGTGGTACACATCAGATAGATTCCTGTCAGATTCGACTTGACAGGCATCTGACAGAAATCTATCTGATGGTCGAATCTGCTGCAAATCTATAAGTATATGGCCACCTTTAGACTGCAGATAATAAAGGTGACCATACACTCGTTAGATTAGCAGCAGATAGATCATCGGATAGATTTCTGATCTATCTGATGTGTTTAGGAACATTTTTTAGTAGGAACAGATTTCCAATAGATTCCAGTGTGAATTCTATTGAAAATCGATTTGATGGCATTTTGTTTGCTATCAGATTTCCATTAGGTCCAAATCAAAATGATAAGCACTCTCAAAAGAGCGACCTAGATTTTCCAGCATGTCAGATCGATTGAAATCGATCAAAATCGATCACAAATCGATCGATTGGTCAATCGATTTGCGATCAATCAAGCGATCGATCAATTTCGATCGATCGGCCGCTAATTGGCTCAGTGTATGGGCACCTTAAGAGTATTTTGAGTTTAAAGGATACATGAATAGAGTAAGTAAAATTAAAGGAATTCTATCAAACTTTTACTATCTCTGTAAGCATTATAAATCAATTTGCCAACAACAGTAAAAATGAGCACAGCATATATTTTTGCTGTGCATCGTGTCTTTGTCTTTATCTAACTTAGGGCTGGTTCAGACAAACGCTTGCGGAGCGTTTACCGCAAGCGTTCGGAACGTCGCGGTAAACGATCCCATTCAAGTGAATGGGAGCGTTTACACCGAGATTTTGCGTGCGTTTGCATGATCGCGCCGTTCAGGTCCCGATTTTTGATAGCGTTCGAGCTGCCTCTGGAAGCAACATGTAGCTTCCAGGGGGCGGCCAACCGTGATGGCTAATGTCCCCCTAGGGGAAGAAAAAACGTGACCGCATCGGAACGCGACACGCAGGCTACTGAAAGCCTGACCGCGCAGCCGCCATACGGCCCCAAACGCGACGCCGCACAAACGTCCGTCTGAACCAGCCCTTACTGTCGGCATCCCCTGAGAAAACTGACGGTGACGGGAAATTGGGGCAGTTCATTATGCAAGAGGGGAATCCTCTTGCTGAATACAGCCATGGTTTATTCTATTCTGATGCTCCCCCCACCGCAGAGCGAGTTATGCAGCACACAATCCGGCTCATAAAGTTACTGTGAGGAGCCCTCTCTAGCTCCTAGTCTGAAGGAGACTCTGTGCTGAGCTGCGTGATTAGTTGTTGCTACACAACGGCAAACATATGAGCTGGAGGAGGGCTCCTCTTCATTGCTCTGAAGAGGAGCCGTAGAGGAATAATTATTATGATAATAAATATTCCTCTATGGCTCCTCTTCAGAGAAATGACGCCCCCTCCTCCAGCTCAAATGTTTGCCGTTGTGTAGCAACAACTAATCACGCAGCTCAGCACAGAGTCTCCTTCAGACTAGGAGCGAGAGAGGGCTCCTAGTCCTCACAGTAACTTTATGAGCCGGCTCATATTATGCATAACTCGCTCTGCTGTGAGGGGAGCATCAGAATAGAATAAACCACAGCTGTACTCAGCAAGAGGATTCCCCTCTTGCATAATGAACTGCCCCAATTCCCCGTTGCCGTCAGTTTTCTCAGGGGATGCCGACAGTAAGTTAAACAAAGACACGCTGCACAGCAAAAATATATGCTGTGTTCATTCTTACTGTTTTTGGCAAATTGATTTATAGTGCTTACAGAAATAGTAAAAGTTTGATAGAATTCCTTTAGGCTAGATTCACAGTGGGACGTTGCGTTTTGATGCCACGTTAAAGTCGCACCGCAAGCATACAACGCAACGCGCCCAAAAAGTGGCAACGCAGCGTTACCGTCGCATACAGCAGATACAGTAAAAAATACAGGCAATGAAAAGTATGCTTCCAAGTCATTACTGAGCATGTGCAAACAGTCCAACGCAGCTTATAACGTGTATAACGCACTGCATGCAGTACTTTTACTTAACGTGCAGCGTTAGACACCAACGCAACGTGTGCACTGTGAACAGGGCATTGATTTTTCATTGCAGTGAGTTATTCTGCGTTAAATGCTGTTTTAACGCGCGACTTTAACGTCCCACTGTGAACTTAGCCTCAAAGATAAACAAACATGAAGTACATGCAAATGACTATTACATACTTACCTCGCCATCAGTTGCTCTCAAAAGCTCACCATTTTCTTCTAACAATGATTCCTTCCAGTTACTACCAGATATAGTAAATAAGACTAGAAAGCTCCTGAAAGCTGAAAGCCTTAGGGCCCTTTTCCACTATATCAGTTGCTGTCAGTTATAACAGAAAGGACAGATGATGTGCAAGGTAATGTCCATTAGTTCCTAGACTACAAATGAGCAAATGAGTGAAAGCATACAAAGTCCATGTAGATATGATGAAAATCAAACCTGGAACACTAGCATTGCAAGGTGAGAGTTAATGTCACTTAGGTACTGTGCTGCCCCAGAGAATTAAGATCAAAATTCTATCAAGTGCCCACACAAAGATCAAGAAAGGTTGGCTTCCATTTGTCAAGATTTTTCCAGTTTGTTAATATGCTTTAAGAAATTAAAAAAGCTTTTGCCAACTTTTAACTGCTTATAAATTTTCAGACAGTATATCTACGTCCCCCAGCAGGACTTCAGTTCCTGCCCAGGGTCATTGCAACTAACAAAGTAACATGCCCATGCATCATGTTTGTGTACTTAGGCCTCGTTCACATCACAAGCTCTTCAGTGCGCATTTAGAAGCGTGTATGATGTACAAAAACGTAAAAACGCCATAGACAGCCCTTCTACTGTTCACATCTACTTCGCTGCGCAGCAGTATTATGCGCTACAAAGCGCTTGCATACTGCTGCTTGCATTTTACCGCAAGCTCAGAGCTGATCCCATCACTGTCTATGGATGGGATCAGCAGTGCAGCGGGTAGCAGCGCAGATGGCGTGCGATCGTACGTGTTGCGTTCCGATTGCACGGTCATCTGCTCTGAAGAGATGTGAATGAGGCCTAATAGTACGCTCAGGATCATAATTTCTAAGGACTCTCCCATAGTTACCTAAATAAAATAGTTGCATACAAAAATGACAAAGAAATATACATAAATAGTTATCTTAGGGACGGAACTTATTCAATATGTATGTCAAGAGGGTATATTACTGTTATTTTTTGAAATGATGGGCTTGTAATTAGTGATGGACGCAAAACTTAAAAAAATGCACCTTTATTTCCAAATAAAATATTGGCGCCATACATTGTACTAAGGGAAATATTTTAAACATTTTAATAACTAGGACAAATGGACAAATAAAAAGTGTAAGTTTTAATTATGGTATTATGTATTATTTTAAAACTATAATGGCCAAAAACTGAAAAGTAATTAATTAACTGAGAAGTAATTTCAATTTTTTTCTTATTTTTCAAAAATAAATTAAATGCATGTTAAAAATGCATTTAGAATAAAATAATTCTTAGCAAAATCTACCACCCAAGCCTAATTGGTGGCAAAAAAAGCAAGATATCAATAGGTTTTTTTGTGTGTAAGTAGTGGTAAAGTAATTGGGGAATAAATGGGAGGAGCGCTGACAGGTGAAAATTGTTTTGGTGCAGAAAGGAAAAAAAAACCCTCAGTAATGAAGTAAACTTTATGGATCAAGCACTCAGGAACCTTTGCCCCAGAGAAAGTGTACTGCATATTTGGGAAATATTTTTGTGTTTGGCTTTACTAGGGCTCACGATCAGAGTCTGTTCCATGTAATACATTATATGTGAACATAAGGACTAAAGTGTTCTGTTTACAAATGTAAGATTTCTTCTTTTTCTGTATGCTTTGTGCAAATCTACAGAGAGAGTGGACACTGGTATAAGCAAACTAGAAGATAAACTTATTTCCCTTTTTGCTCACATGGAGCGGAGTGCTTGCAAACAGTTCCTGTTTCAGGAAGGCAGAATTGTACTCTTCTTTTTTTAAGTAGGTTAGAGTTTGATTTGCTTTTTTAACTGGTCTACACTGTACAATTACTATCGCTGGCATATTGTAGAAGGGCATTGCTAACCTACTCATCCCTTACATTTTATCTGGAAAGAAGTGTATAAAAATGACAGAACCAATAACAACAACAACATTTGTTAAGTGCACTTCTCCCATAGGACTCAAAGTGTATCTCAGATCAATACATTCCGAGGTGGAATGTGCTAGTGCTACAGGGGAAACAGCTATGTGTTTTTAAATGCCAGACTAACAGGTTCTTTTCCAAATTTGATTGAAAAGTCTCTATGGTTGGAGCTGTCTTTATTGAGTGTGGCAAGGAGTTCCTAAAGGTTGAGTCAGCAAGACAGAAGGCTCTGGCTCCAGTGGTTTTGAGGTGGACTCTGGAGTTGACAAAGGCATTACCTCATGTTGATCTGAGATTGTAGGAGGTGCAATGCTGTTACAGCGGTACCGCATGTTACCATAGAAATGTATGTATGTTTCCCGGTCAAACGGACACTACTGCCCTGGCGTTAGTACTGGTAAAATAGCCCATGGCAAATTGACCAGCATCAGGACCATAGTCCAATAAAATGGCCCTCCCACACTACCACACACAAAGTATTACATTTTTTATCCAGTTAAGGAGCACAGGCTTACACCGCTCTAGTAACCAGACGATTTTTTACAATTCAGTGCTCTGCAAAAGCCATACAACTTAGCACACAAATAAATCCACCCCCCTTGTTTCTGTTGGTGGCATCTGATTGCTGCTGCAATGCAATTTTTTTTTTAATTAATTTTCTTCTTCATTTTTTTTTAAATATCCCTATTTTCTTATTATTTTCAACCCCCCCTAAGATCCAATAAGTGATCACCTCTCATAGGCATCAGCCTATGAGAGGGGGTCACATTGTGAACCCCTCGAGGGGACAGCTTTGTCACTAAGCTGTCCCCTTACAGCGCTGCGCATAGATCACAGTGCTGTATACAGAAAAAAAAGGTTATTTTCTTCTAACAGCTCACCAACCACGATTGCGGGCTGGCATGCTGATCTTGGAGCAGAGCTCCATATGTAAAGCGGGGATGAGTGCGATCCCCACCAATCCCACCACCTCTATGAAGGACAGAGGACCTAATCTGACTAATATAAACTTGTGAATGAAAATTGTCAAACACTCTGCTCCGGCTAAACAATACAATCCTTGAGGTAGAGAATCTTCAGAAAGGCTAGGATTCTTTCTGCGTTGCTTAACTTTCCTAGCGGTAAGGACAAGCCTGACTTGTCCTGGTAAAAGTTGCTGAAAGCGGTATGGATGAGTCAGGCTTGTCCATGCCATGAGGGAGATTTATAGCTGCTCTGTACTGCCGGCTTTTTTTTTTTTGCTTCTGCGGGTTTCCCTAGGACTGATGTATGCCTGTCAGCACACTGTGGATAGCATCTGTGCTACCCACAGTGTGCCAACCTGCATACAACAGTCCCTGGGAAGCCCACATGGAGATGGCGGGGCAGAGCAGTGCGGCGACATGTCCCCCTCCCTTCTTATCCGTACCCCCTCCTTCTGTCTGATCCTCCCTCCGTCCGTTCCTTCCGATCCCCCTTCTCTCCCCAGCGCTGTGTGATACTACTCGCGGAGGCTCTCTCCAGCAATGAGCATGCTCCTCCACCGTACAGCTTTTTGCATTTGCTGGGACCTGTAGACTGAGTTTACTGTAGCTAGAGGTTTACTATATCATATAATAAGATTCTGCTGTATACAGAAAATAGTTAAAAGTAACAATTATGAAGACAGTAGCCCAGATAAAATATAAAGGAAAAACAAAAGAAAATGAATACTTAAAGGTTTGGAGGGAAGATGTCCTTTTGTGTTGAAGTCCAAGAAAGTTCCTTTGTTTCAGAATAATAGTCCGCCAAAATGGCAGCTAGCCTGGGTGCTCGTGCTAGCTGCTTGCAATCCTAATATGATGGTATAATGGAGAACTCTTTGCTGAGATTGCTGTGGTTCTTTTATCCAAACTTGCTCTGAGGGCGGAGCTCGGCATCAGCTCCTGGGCAGGGGTTTGGGCGTTATTTTATTTTTGGCGGGAATCTTAAAGGGACCCTGAACAGGTGCGAAAATCAAAATTTCCACTTACCTGGGGCTTCCTCCAGCCCACCGTAGGCCAAGAGGGCACTCCCGCGTCCTCCTGGCTCCTCTCCCGGAATGGCTGGCGGCTGCGTTATTGTATGACTTCGGCCTGTACTATACTATACTAGCCTCTAAAAAAGCATTATTTAACGGGAAAAGGCTGTCAGGCTGTCACCCCCACTGCATGCACTTGTCGCTGATAACCGTTGATTAAATCTACTGGAATAGCCAGACCCCAGAACCTTTGGGCGCAATCTTAATTGAACATAAAACACAATCAGAATACCGATTGATGGTGTTTCTTCAAGGTTCATCCGTGACACCCAGTGCTGACGCCGGACTAGGAAGCCATGGCACACAGGGCTCCGGCCTTTTCTCTTTTACGATACCTTACTATACCTAATTGCGCTGTTTTCCTTCTTGCCCCCCCTCCCCCCCCCCCCTCGATCGCAGACCTCGATCACCTGTCTGCATGTGGCCAATCCGCGGCTGCACACGCTGCCAGGGAATCAGCCAACAAGACCATGCGGGCACCCCATCTATATTTACATGTTTACCAAAAGTAAATCATTTATCCAGGTGTACCAAGTTTAACAAAGGACTAAACTTACAGATTCAGCTTATGAACAATCCCTTGCAATGGAATATGTTTGTAAGTAGAGAGGTGTCTGTACTCAGAAATACTGTATCCTGCTCTAACATACACACAACACCACATAACTATTACTGTATTTTCCACCATATAAGACACACTTTGTCTCCTACAAAAATGGGGAGAAAAGTCCCTGTGTTCAGGGGCGTACCTAGAAATCCCCGGGCCCCCTTGCAAAAAAAATTTCCGCCCCCCCCCCCCCTAGGGCCCGCTCGGGGACTTTTTGGGGGCAGGAGGGGTCGCAGCATAAGAGGAGAGCTGTGGCCGCAGATCGGTGGGGAGGGGGGAAATCCCCCCCCCTCCTTCACCTTGGGCTCTCCTCTTAGCGCTACCCTCCTGCAATCAATCATTGGTGGTGCTCGTGGCAGCCGCGGCAGGGAAGCTGAGCACATACCTCCTTCTGGCCGGAGGTCTCCGATCACTAAGTGCTTCCATAAAGCACTTAGTGATCGGAGACCGGCCACAAGGAGGTATGTGCTCAGCTTGCCTGCCACCGCCGCGGCTGCCACAAGCACCACCAATGATTGCTTGCAGGAGGGGAGCGCTAAGAGGAGAGCCCGAGGTGAGGGAGGGGGGAATTTCCCCCCTCCCCACCGATCTGCGGCCACAGCTCTCCTCTTATGCTGCGACCCCTCCTGCCCCCAAAAAGTCCCCGAGCGGGCCCTAGGGGGGCCCCGGGCCCCCCCCCCCCGTGACGGCAGGGGTCGCATCTCCTATTGTTACGCCAGTGCCTGTGTTTTATACAGGGATTCCCTGCATGTGTCTCCCCTTCTGTCCCCAGAATAGGTTCACAGTGGGCGTTGCATTTGCTGTAACAGCAAGAACGCAATGGAGCGAGGAAGCATGCAGGCAATAAAAAGTATGCTTCACCGTTTCTGTTAATGGGCGCATTTATACTGTACCGCACCTGCCACACTGTGCACGTCACATTGCTGGTGCATTGTAGTACAGCAAACCATATTACAAAGTGGCTGTTGTGCCACACTGCAACGCACCACTGTGAGCGTAGCCTAAAAGTGCCCATACATCTAGCAATGGTGGGCGGATTCGATCAAGAGACAGATTTCTCTCTGATCGAATCTGAGCAGAGAGAAATCTATTGGCTACTAACACACCACAGGCCAAGTCCTGATATATTTCAGCATGAAATCTCTCAGGAATCAGCCTTGTGATGCCACATCCGCTGCTGCACCACTAGTGTAAACGTGCAACCCTGTGCATACAGTGCTGCCCGTAATTATTCATACACCTGGCAAATTTTGACTTAAAGAGACTCCGTAACAAAAATTGCATCTTGTTTTTTATCATCCTACAAGTTCCAAAAGCTATTCTAATGTGTTCTGGCTTACTGCAGCACTTTCTACTACCACAGTCTCTGTAATATATCAATGTATCTTTCCCCTGTCAGACTTGTCGTCCTGTGTTTGGAAGGCTGCCAAGTTCTTCAGTGTTGTGGTTCTGCTATGAACTCCCCCTTCCAGGCCCCTCTATGCACACTGCCTGTGTATTATTTAGATTAGGGCAGCTTCTCTCTTCTCTCTTATCTTTTACAAGCTGGATAAATCGTCCTCTGAGCTGGCTGGGCTTTCACATGCTGAGGAATTACAGAAAAGGGCAAAGCTGTTTGCAGGAAGAAAAGAGCAGCCTGAAACTTCAGTGCATGAGAACTGCAGGGGGAAAGAAACACACAAATGATCTCTTGAGATTCAAAAGGAAGGGTGTATACAGCCTGCTTGTGTATGGATGTATTTTCTATGTGTGGACATACTGTACATCAACCTACTTCCTGTTTTGGTGGCCATTTTGTTTGTTTATAAACAAACTTTTTAAAACTGTTTTTAACCGCTTTTAATGCGGCGAGGAGCGGCGAAATTGTGACAGAGGGTAATAGGAGATGTCCCCTAACGCACTGGTATGTTTACTTTTGTGCGATTTTAACAATACAGATTCTCTTTAAAGGAATACTGTAGGGGGTCGGGGGAAAATTAGTTGAACTTACCCGGGCTTCTAATGGTCCCCCGCAGACATCCTGTGCCCACGGAGCCACTCACCAATGCTCCGGCCCCGCCTCCGGTTCACTTCTGGAATTTCCGACTTTAAAGTCAGAAAACCACTGCGTCTGCGTTGCCGTGTCCTCGCTCCCACTGACGTCACCAGGAGTGTATAGCACAAGCCCAGTATGGCCTGGGCCTGCGCAGTATGCTCCTGGTAATGTCAGCGGGAGCAAGGACTTGGCAACGCAGACGCAATGGTTTTCTGACTTTAAAGTCGGAAATTCCAGAAGTGAACCGGAGGCGGGGCCGGAGCATCGGTGAGTGGCTACGCAGGCACTGGACGCCTGTGGGGGACCATCAGAAGCCCCGGGTAAGTTCAACTCATTTTCCCTCAACCCCCCTACAGTATCCCTTTAAAGTTACCTTTATTCAACCAGCAAGTAATTTGTTGGTGAGAAATGACATAGGTGTCTCCCAAAAGATAAGATGATGTACAAAAGGCATTATTGTGGTTAAAAAAAAAAAAAAATTCTCAGCTTTTATTTACATTTCAGCAAAAAGTGTCCAGTCCAAAATGAGTCATACCCTTCACAAACTGTCACAGTTTGTGGGAAAATCCAAAATTCTATACCATTCCAAATAGTCCAAGCTGTTCTAAAGCATCCTGATTTCCCTGATTAACTGGGATCAGTTGTTTTAATAAACTCAACAGGTGAAAATCAGCAGCTCTCTGCAGTTGGTTCGTGGACAGTCATGGCTAAAGGTGCATACACACATCAGACCATAGTCTTTGGAAAAGGCAAGATCACAGACCTATTTTACCCCCTTCCATGTAGTATGAGAGCCATACCTACACAGTCTATTCTATTGAGCTGAACTCCCCATCAGATAGAAATCCTAGCAAGATGCTGCACACAAAGATGCTGCTGTACACATTCAAAAGATCAGTATCTGCAAAAGATCTGTTCCTGCAAAATGCAATCATAGTCTATGATATCTGCAGATCCTCATACACACCTTGTTTAACCCCCTTGGCGGTATGAAACATTCCGCCAGGGGGAAGCGCAACAGTTTTTTTTTTTTTTTTTAAATCATGTAGCGAGCCCAGGGCTCGCTACATGATAGCCGCTGCTCAGCGGCATCCCCCCGCCCTCTTCGATCGCCTTAGGCGATCTCCGATTTTTTTTTTTTTTTTAAATCATGTAGCGAGCCCAGGGCTCGCTACATGATAGCCGCTGCTCAGCGGCATCCCCCCGCCCTCTTCGATCGCCTTAGGCGATCTCCGATCAGGAAATCCCGTTCAAAGAACGGGATTTCCTGGAGGGCTTCCCCCGTAGCCATGGCGACGGGGCGGGATGACGTCACCGACGTCGGGACGTCATTGGGAGTCCCGATCCATCCCTCGGCGCTGCCTGGCACTGATTGGCCAGGCTGTGCACGGGGTCTGGGGGGGGGGGGCGCACGCCGCACCGGATAGCGGCGATCGGGCGTGGGGCGGCGGCGATCGGGGTGCTGGCGCAGCTAGCAAAGTGCTAGCTGCGTCCAGCAAAAAAAAATTATGTAAATCGGCCCAGCAGGGCCTGAGCGGCACCCTCCGGCGGCTTACCCCGTGTCACACACGGGGTTACCGCTAAGGAGGTTAACAGACATTCTATGGAGGGAGCTAAAGATCAGGGTGATGGCAAGAAGACCCTCCAACCTGAAAAATTTGGAGCTCATTGCTAAAGATGAATGGGCAAAAATACCTGTGGAGACATGCAAAAAGCTGGTCTTTAATTATAGGAAGCCTTTAATTGCCAGAATAGCCAATAAAGGCTTTTCTACTGATTACTGAGAAGGGTATGAATAATCAAATATAAATAAAAGCTGAGAATTTTTTTCCCCACAATAATGCCTCTTGTACATCATCTTATTATCTTTTGGGAGACACCTATGTCATTTCCTGTCAAATTACTTGCTGGTTGAATAAAAGTAACTTTAAGTCAAAATTTGCCATGGGTATGAATAATTATGGGCAGCACGGTATACCTTACCTGTCCACAGTTGCTTGCCGCGGTGCCCATCCATCTTCTATGCCACACATGCTGCCGGTGTATAGCACATGACACGTGTAGAAATGCACACACAATGAAACAAATTTACACTAGGGGGGACAGAGGCTGTGTGTTTCAACGTGTTTGTCCCTCATCCTGATACCACATGTTGTTACCGCCATGCACCCGATCGAGCATGTTGGTCTGAGATTTACCAGCATGTCCAATCGATACATGCAAACAATTTTGGCCCGAAATTGGTTGCATAGTCGATTGGGCGTGCTCTTGTCGACACCAATTTTCATCTGATTCAATAATAATTATCGAATTAGATGGTCGATCAGCCGACAAGTCACGTAATGTATGGCCACTTTTACTCTTCTCCAAAATGTCCTTTCATAAAAGAATAGTTAGGTATTAAGTATAATTTACATATCTTATTCCTATCTAATAGTGACACATTGGGGAGTGTGATAAGAATGTGTGGGTTGCAAAGAAATTAAATAGTGGTAGGCTTATATTTACCTTTCCATAGGTGTATTATAGTCTCACTGTTAGGTATAGGCTACAGACATGGATAATGTTTTATAATACTCAGGGTTGTGCTCAGAAACCATAAACACGTAGTGAGCTTCATAGAAAGTAGTGAACCTGAACTCTTGCACAGGACAAAAGGAAAACAGAGAGAAATGCACCCTGTGGCCTTGTTCACATTGCATTTGGCTTGCGTGTCCCTCTGCGGTGGGCTTTTTTTCAGCGTTTTTTAAGTGGTTTCCGGCGATTTTCTGCGTGTTCGCTCGTTTTTGTGGGTGTTTTTGTAAGCGCTTTTGCAGAGCGCTTCTGTCTTTTGATCCGCAAAAAATGGCTAAAGCACCGCTTATCATAGCGGATCGCAAACGAACCGCTCTGATATGAACTCTCTCATAGAGAATCATTTCACAAGCTTTGAGGGCGATTTTGAAAATCACCCCTGCTTAAAATTTTACAAAAACTGATATAATGTGAACAAGGCCTGTATGTATACAAAGTTTAGCCTTATTCCCCCTCATCAGTTGGCTGATGGTGTAATGGTTAAAGAGAATCTGTATTGTTAAAATCGCACAAAAGTAAACATACCAGTGCGTTAGGGGACATCTCCTATTACCCTCTGTCACAATTTCGCCGCTCCCCGCCGCATTAAAAGTGGTTAAAAACAGTTTTAAAAAGTTTGTTTATAAACAAACAAAATGGCCACCAAAACAGGAAGTAGGTTGATGTACAGTATGTCCACACATAGAAAATACATCCATACACAAGCAGGCTGTATACACCCTTCCTTTTGCATCTCAAGAGATCATGTGTGTGTTTCTTTCCCCCTGTTCTCATGCACTGAAGTTTCAGGCTGCTCGTTTCTTCCTGCAAACAGCTTTGCCCTTGTCTGTAATTCTTCAGTATGTAAAAGCCCAGCCAGCTCAGAGGACGATTTATCCAGCTTGTAAAAGATAAGAGAGAAGAGAGAAGCTGCCCTAATCTAAATAATACACAGGCAGTGTGCATAGAGGGACCTGGAAGGGGGAGTTCATAGCAGAACCACAACACTGATGAACTTGGCAGACACAGGCCAACAAGTCTGACAGGGGAAAGATACATTGATTTATTACAGAGACAGTGATAGTATAAAGTGCTGCAGTAAGCCAGAACACATTAGAATAGCTTTTGGAACTTGTAGGATGATAAAAAACAGGATGCAATTTTTGTTACAGAGTCTCTTTAAGGGCTCTGCCTCTGACACAGGAGACCAGGGTTCGAATCTCAGCTCTGCCTGTTCAGTAAGCCAGCACTAATTCAGTAGGAGACCTTAGGCAAGTCTCCCTAACACTGCTACTGCCAATAGAGCGTGCCCTATGCTACGTACACACATGCGACAACGATCGTTCGTTGTCAACGACGAACGATCTTTTAATTGACGAAAGAACGACCGAAGTAAAGTTAGTTGTAAAAAGTATGTAACGATCACATCGTTAGAACGAACGTTACACCACGTAAAAGCACTTAATGCGCCTGCGCATAAAATTGTAAAGTTCCTTGGAGAAAAAGTGAAATGCGCATGTCCAGCCTGGTACGAACGATCGTTTCCAACGATGTGCCACTTTTGCTAACGATCGTCGGTGGTAAAAATCCGCCAAGACAGAACTTTGTTTTGTAGCGATTTGCCTCGTTCGTCGTTTGCCTTAATAGTCGTTGGTTCGTTTTTTGTAACGATCGTCGTTGGTAAAGATCGGGGAACGATCGTTACAAACGACTATAGTCGCATGTGTGTACGCACCTCTAGTGGCTGCTGCTCTGCTCTGGCGCTTTGAGTCCGCAAGGAGAAAAGCGCAATATAAATGTTATTTGTCTTGTCTTGTCTATTTGTCAATCACCAGTGTAATTTGATCTTTCAGCTGTGCCAGCTAGCTGCCTCAACAGAGCAGCTAATTTGTTAACTGTTAACTCTATATCTGCTTCCATAAAAGCAGGGAGTAGACACACTGCAGATTTATTGCAGGATTTGTATCAGCTGCAAGAAAGTACTGTTTCTCTTTAAAGGTTATTGTGCTGTTAGGTATCTTTGGTTATCTTCTAGAGAGGAAGTTCAGGTTCGATACACACTGGCCCATATGCAATTCACTTTTTCACTTGTGTTTTCTCCCAGGTGATATATTTTCATCTTCTATTTAAAGTAACTTTTCAGCAGTTTACAATTGAAAAAAGTACCAAAAGTAGTAGAAAAGTTACTGTAAAAATTATGTTATGCATTTTCTTGATTGCTGGGGGTTTAAAATTTTAATATTGACAAGGTGTTAAAATATCACCTAGGTGAAAACTCAGTTGAAAAAGTGAATTGCATATGGGCCAGTGTCTCCCCTTGTTGGCAGCTTAGAGACCCATGTATGTAATGTAGCACTATGAACATGCGATGCCTGCTCCGGCCTGCAGGTGGCCGCCCTCCCGTCACCCAGGGTAAGCTGTGTTTGGCCCGGGCCGCCTGTCATTGTGCTGCACGTCATACAATGTAGGAACCAGCAGCCGGTTGAGCTGCTCTCTCATCTGGCGGGAGATGCAGCAGGAGCAGCTGGCTGAGCTGGATGCCGGGGGTCCCGCACCATCCCCGGGGAGTCCTGCAGGAGAGCTGGCCGCCTCCTGGCTGCAGCGCGCCCGGCATGAAGTGCAGCAGAGCCCCAGCATGCGGGTCCCCCTCCGGCAGCCGCAGTCAGTGTGTGTGCTGGCCGTGCAGCGGTACCAGGGGGAGAGCAGCCGCTGCCGCTATCACTATGATATCACCCTGTATGATGGGACGGTGCAGGACACGTGGCTGCTCTCCCCGGAGCTCCGCCACCTGCTGCATACTAACCTGCTCTACTGCGGCTCCCGCGTCTCCATCACCCTCTGCTCCTACCGCTACCTGGAGAAGAGGCTGGCCACCGGCCTGGTGTGCATAGAGGAGCTGGAGATCAGCGGGGAGGAAGCCTGTGCTATACCCCCTGGGGTGCATCTGCCCCTCTGTGGGGGACGCAGCCACTATCTGCCCCTCTGGAACAATGACGACCCCTATGGTGACATGTGGGAAGTTTGGAAGCCTGCACAGGCGCTGAGTGTGGATGGTATGTCACTGGCATCGCTTTTTTGTGGGCTTGCTACTGTCTCCTGCAACTTTTTGAAATGCTGCTTTCTTAAAGTGCCCATACACTATGAGAGATTGTTGCTCCAACCTGCTGTCCGATCGTAATTTCAATAGGTGTCAAGCAAAAATCAACTAACATAATTTATTGGACAGGTTTTTTTTTTTTTTGCTAGTCGATTGGGGTTGCGTCGGTATCCATGCGGTGGGCTGAGAGTTTGGGGTTGTGTCCCCCCCCCCCCCCCTGCTATTGCTGTTCACTTTGAAGCCATATGCAGGCGTACATTTGAATACGGCGCTGGTAGACTTGGGCGCAGGATCCAGCTGTTAAATGGCTGGTCCTGCTTCTGCACAAGTCCGGGGCGTTTTAATTACTATTCCCCCTCCAGGCCGACATGGATAGTGGGGGAATGAAATAATTCGGCTTCCAGCGATTGCTGGAGGCCGAATTATTGTGTTTTTTAAGCAACTTCGGCTCCGTCTTCTGACGGAGCCGACCTTCCTCACTGAGCGCCGCTATAGACTGATTCCCATTACAGTCTATGGCGGCGCTGGCTGCGCCCAAATCTAGCAGCGCTGAAAAGCACTGCTCCGATATGCAGAGTATTGGTATAGCAAAGTGCTCAGACATACGCTGCTCCAGCTGCCACTCTCCCTCTTCTGTTCTGCCGTCATCTCCTGGTGCCAGTAGTGACCCAGCGACAGTGTACGTATACCGCCAATTGTCTGAACCAAGAGATATCGGATAATGACGGGAAACAATTTGTACACACTTCCTAGAGAAGATTTTAGCTCAGGGCCCTTTTACACTTAAAGGGGAACTGAAGTAAGGTATACGGAGGCTGCCATATTTATTTCCTTTTAATCAATACCAGTTGCCTGGCAGCCCTGCTGATCTGTTTCTCTGCAGTAGTATCTGAATAACACCAGAAACAAGCATGCAGCTAGTCTTGTCAGATCTGACTTTAAAGTCTGAAACACCTGATCTGCTGCATGCTTGTTCAGGGGCTATGGCTAATAGTATTAGAGGCAGAGGATCAGCAGGGCTGCCAGGCAACTGGTATTGATTAAAAGGAAATGGATATGGCAGCCTCCGTATACCTCTTACTTCAGTTCCCTGTTAATGCTTTGGTACGCGTTTAGTTTTTTTCTCCATAGTAGTGCATTGTGAAGAAGCTTTCAGTTAAAACGCGTATAGTGGGAACTGTGCCATAGGAGAACATGGGCATTACTTTGAAAATCAGTTTTCTTTCAGGTATAACTGACAGCAACATTAAAAATGTTACGGTATAAGAAAATACAAAAGTCCTGCTCTTACATGCAACATGGGGGGGGGGGGTGCTCAGAGCGGCACAGTGGAAGGAAGCCCATTTGAACCAGGGGACAGGTGTAGCACCCCCGTTATACACACATTGTCATGTATGTTTTAACGATTATGGGGTCAGTTCAGGTTTCCTTTAG
This sequence comes from Hyperolius riggenbachi, assembly GCF_040937935.1. Taxonomy (NCBI): domain Eukaryota; kingdom Metazoa; phylum Chordata; class Amphibia; order Anura; family Hyperoliidae; genus Hyperolius; species Hyperolius riggenbachi. The sequence continues at coordinate 126,560,328 of NC_090653.1, read as the reverse complement.
GCACTGGGTTATTAGTCTTTCCGATAAAAAAGGGAAGAGCGATTCTAGAAAGTCTGTACACATTTTATCTTATCATGCCTTATGTTACTTCAGAATACTTAAATTGCCTCCAACTTTTGCTCCAGCTCACTAGTATTACACCTAATATAATGTTTGGGCATTTATATATGACTTCAAATGCAGTTTAAAGGCTTTTATTAGTGTTGTCATAGTCGCATTATTGAAATCCTTCCAATCTCCTTCCAGTTTTGCTTGCTTGGCCATCTTGCCGAGCCAGAAGGGGTGCATTGTGTTACCAGGGAGCGTACAAATAAAACCGGCTGTGGATTTACCTGTTTAACACAATCTAATTTTACCATTAATAGTTATTTTGGTGCTTTAGTGAGTTTTTAATAGCTTTTATTACGTAGTATCCTCACATAGTTTCACTTTGACTTTCTGTAAACAAGCCAAAATAAGTCTGATGCTGACCGTACAGATTTTTGTCTTTTCAAGCTGTTGACATTGAAACAGTTACAAAAGAATTTAAAGCAGTCATCTGGATGTGTTTTTTCTTATTTTGTTTTTGTTTTTTAAATATTGATTCAATACCATCAAAATGTTATGCAACACCCTCGACTGATTCTTTTTTTTTTTTTTTTTTTTTTTTTTTTCAGTTTTAGTTTTCTCACATACTTTTCAGTAGATTTGTTTTGCTGGGTGCTGAAAATGTTCTTGGTAGAGAGGACTAATGACCTCCTGTGAAGTCAATGTGGGGGGAAAGTTTATTGAATAAAGGTTAGTACACACTTTAGGTTAAACTTGGTGGAGGCAGCGGTGGATAAAGATCGCCTCGTGTTAGAATATAGTGTGTGTACGGGCTTTCCTGATACTTTGACAAGAGATCTGGCGTGCCTTTAACCACTTGCCGACCGCGCACTCATAACGCGCGTCGGCAAAGTGGCAGCTGCAGGACCAGCGACGCAGTATTGCGTCGCCAGCTGCAGGCTGATTAATCAGGAAGCAGCCGCTCGTGCGAGCGGCTGCTTCCTGTCAATTCACGGCGGGGGGCTCCGTGAATAGCCTGCGGGCCGCCGATGGCGGCTCGCAGGCTAAATGTAAACACAAGCGGAAATAATCCGCTTTGTTTACATTTGTACGGCGCTGCTGCGGCCGGGGATCGCCGCCATGTGACAGGGGACGTCCCGTCACTGGCTGCACAGGACGGATAGCGTCCTTTGCAGCCCGGAACACCAGGGGGGCCAGGTGGGAGGGGGAGGATTTCGCCGTGGAGGGGGGCTTTGAGGTGCCCCCCCCCCCCGCAACACCCGCAGGCAGGAGCGATCAGACCCCCCCAGCACATCATCCCCCTAGTGGGGAAAAAAGGGGGGCGATCTGGTCGCTCTGCCTGCACGCTGATCTGTGCTGGGGGCTGGAGAGCCCACCCAGCACAGATCAGCAACAACAGCGCTGGTCGTTAAGGGGGGGTAAAGGGTGGGTCCTCAAGTGGTTAAAGGTTGTGCACAGGGCTGTGGAGTCGGCAGCAATTATTGGGTAGTTAGTGTCAGAATTGTTAAAAATATTACAACTCCTAATGTATTTTAAACTGTGATTACAAATAAAATATTCAGTTTCTCAGATAATAGCCATAATAAATTACGTCGGAGTGTTTGTATTTATATACAGCAGCATCTTGTCCTCAAGAACTAAAATATTAACCATTCACCCTTTAGTGGCAGCCAAGATTTGCAGTGTCCCTGGCTTTCTGGGTTCTCTGGCTTTTTAATTTTTATTAATAAAGTTTATTTGTAACTTTGAATGCTGTATTGAGATTTTAGTTTGATACAATATTGAGTTTCACATACATATCTGCCTGTGGCACGACCATCTCAACAGCTATTATGCTTACTAACATTCACTTCACACATCATTTTAGAACATGCCAGACGATTATTTTAAATTTCTTTTCAATTCAAGAATTACAATTATTTTTTTTCTAATTAAATATAACATTTGACCATTGTACCACACATATTATCTTTTTTCCCCAATTATGAAAAAAAAATGATTGCAAACTCAAAAAAATAAAAATAAAAAAATTGTTTGCGTGTGTACATGTAGAAATTGAAAGTCTACACTACACCATTCAATTTTCATAAAAATTGATTTGAAAAATTCACCACTCCTGATCGATTTACATAAAAAAGGGAAATTTTAGATTTCTCAAATGTATTTAGGCTTCTTGCACACCAAGACGTTGTGTTAGGTGGCACGTTAAGGTCGCATACCGTGCACCTAACACAACGTATGGTGCTGCAAAAGCCGACGGTAGAGTGAGCCGCGTTAGGCTGCTCGATGCCCATAATATCTCCCAGAGTGGCGCTGATTGGCCAGCGGGACCACGTGATGCGGAGCGAGACACTCCGCATCACGTGGTCCCGCCGGCCAATCAGCGCCCGCCAGTGCAGTGAATATTAAGTAGCCATGTGCGCGGCTACTGTAGCTGGCTCTCCCCGCCTCCTCCGCCCCCCACTGCGCATGTGCAAACAGTCTAACGCGGCTATAGCCGCTCCAACGCCGTAGCATGCTGCACTTTGCACAGAACGTGCAGCGTTACATGTAACGCAACGTGGGCTGTGTGAACAGCCCACTTGTGTTACATTGCTGTGCGTTGGGGGAGCGTTACAGGCGCACTAACGTGCGCCTGTAACGTCTTGGTGTGCAAGCAGCCTTAAACTAAACCAAAGACCTGGTAAAGTGAATATTTGATACTTACCCGGGGCTTCCTACCGCCCCATAAACACAGCTGAGTCCCTCGCCATCCTCCCTCCGTCTGCCATTCAGCCGTGATCAGCCCCAGTAACTGGCAGGGCTTTGGGAGGTACGCAAATTCGCAGAAGACCCAGCCTGGACCTGTCGGAGCCTGTTACTGGGGCTGATCGCGGCTGAACAGCAGACCAAGGGAAGACAGCATGGGATTCTGACGTGTTTGTGGGGTGGGAGGTAAGTATCAGATCTTTACCAGGTCTCTGGTACACCTTAAAAAAAAAAAAAATCTTTCTCTACAACTGATTTTATCAAATTGCCATAAAATTGGATTGTTTAATTGTATCATTATTGTATGTGTGGCCACCTTTAAATTTTATTAGCGCTTTAATATGATTTTAACAAGTGCATTTCAGTGTTACCTTAACACATAACTTTTGTCAGCTCCAGGACTGATTCAACATGCTTTTCAAACTCTTTATTCATAATATCCATTCATTTGATTATATTTTTTTCTGTAACATTTTGTTGATTACCTAATTTATTAGGTTCTGTTTAGGCTACGTTCAGTGACACATTGCAGTGCACTGCGGCAATATGACATTGCTAACACAATGCAACGCGATATTGCAATGGTATGTTCACATAGGTGTGTTAGCAGTGAAGTTGAAGTGATGCATGCAGTGTGGTGTCAGCAATGCAATATGTATGCCTTAACAGTTGCCATGAAGCATACTTTGCATATACTGCATGCTTTACTATGCATTGCACTGCACACATAACATGTGATGTTACTTTTTCCCTCTATTGGGAGCCTGTTTTTACAGGCTACCCACCACAATGTCATTGTGAGCATAGCCTAAAACTGTCCAAACAAGTTATAATTTTTCTGTTTCATTTTACTGCAATTCAATTAAAAAAAATAAAATTTGGTTGTGCAGAAAACTTTACCAAGAATTGTATGGTGTGTGATGTGATTGCCAAGTTGTATTCAACATAAAGTGTAACTATTTAGAACATACAAAACTTTGTTGTTTGTATAAACAAAAAGGGTGGAATTATACAATAATAATAATAATACAATAACATTTGTAAAGCGCTTTTCTCCCATAGGACTCAAAGCGCATAGCTGTGTCTCAGATTAATACAGGGTTTCAGGATGGGTTGTGTTACAGAGGGGATAGTCAGATGTTCATGAATGCCAGACTGAAAAGGTAGGTTTTCAGTTTAGACTTAAATGTTTCCAGGGATGGGGCTGTCCTGATTGGGTGTGGCAGGGAGTTCCAAAGTGTAGGGGCAGCATGACAAAAGGCTCTGTCTCCAAAGGTTTTGAGGTGGACTCTGAGGGTGACCAAGGTGTTACGTCCTTTTGATCTAAGATTGTGGGGGGTGTGATGTAGTTGCAACAAGTCCTTCAGGTATCTAGGGCCCAGATTGTGCAAGGATTTGAATGTCAGTAAGCCAATCTTAAACAGAATTCTCCATTTTATCGGTAGCCAGTGGAGTGAGCTCAGGGTTGGTGTTATGTGGCAATGGCGGGGTTGGCTCGTTAACAGCCTTGCGGCGGCATTCTGTACTAATTGCAGGCGGCGTAAGTCTTTCTTATGCAGGCCTGTGTAGAGGACATTGCAGTAGTCTAACCTTGATGTGACGAAGGCATGAACTAGGGTTGGAAGATCCTCTGAAGGAATTAAGTGTTTAATCCTTGCAATATTCCTTAGGTGAAAGAAGGAATTATGAAAGTATGTGTCTATGTATGTTACAGTAAAAAAAATGTAAATAGTATATGCAATATGAAAATAATATATTGTATATTACAATAATAATGTAAATAGAATGTTATGTCATGTGAAAATAATATATTGTATGTTACAATAAAAAATAAATGTAAATAGTATGGTATGTAAATGGGAAAATAATATGTGGAAAAGTGATTGTTGGGTAGAATTGTTTCAAAATATAACTGTATTGTACTTAGTTTATTTTAAATATTTTAACAGAAACCAGTGTGAAGTTGCAAGAGAAAAAGTGTGTTAAAGTACTCGGATAACTTTGTACTTTATTTTTTCTTTCTTTGGTCACACCACGGCTATAATGTGCGGTGCAACCAAAGAAAAAAAATGAACACGGCTTCCAGCTAGCAGCATCATGTCTCATAGACTTTAATGGCCACTGCGATAAGCTGCAGCGGTGGAGAGTACCGTGGTGTGACATAAGTTTTTAAAAGGAGCCTTAAGTGTACCCAAGCCAAAGCTTAACCACTTAACGACCGCCCCCAGCCGATGGGCGGCGGCAAAGTCCGGGCCCAAACGACCGCAATACGCCCATCGTCGGGGGCGGCTGCGGGAGTGGCTATGCGGCGATCGCGTCATTCGTGACGCGATCAGCCGCCGGGGACTGGCTCCGCCCCCCGTTCGCCGTAACCCGCCGGCCGTTCGGAAGCGCCGGCGGGTTACTGGCATCCGGATCGCCGCTGCAACAGTGTATAATAGGCTTTGTAATGTATACAAAACCTATTATACTGGCTGCCTCCTGCCCTGGTGGTCCCAGTGTCCGAGGGACCACCAGGGCAGGCTGCAGCCACCCTAGTCTGCACCAAACACACTGATTTCCCCCCCCCCCTGCCCCCTGATCGCCCACAGCACCCCTCAGACCCCCCCCTGCCCACCCCCCAGACCACTGTTTGCACCCAGTCACCCTCCTAATCACCCATCAATCACTCCCTGTCACTATCTGTCAACGCTATTTTTTTTTTAAGTCCCTAATCTGCCCCCTACTCCCTCCTGATCACCCCCCCACCCCTCAGATTCTCCCCAGACCCCCCCCCCAGACCCCCCCCCCCCCCGTGTACTGTATGCATCTATCCCCCCTGATCACCTGTCAATCACCTGTCAATCACCCGTCAATCACCCCCTGTCACTGCCACCCATCAATCAGCCCCTGATCTGCCCCTTGCGGGCAATCTGATCACCCCCCCACACCAATAGATCGCCCGCAGATCCGACATCAGATCACCTCCCAAATCCATTGTTTACATCTATTCTCTCCTCTAAACACCCACTAATTACCCATCAATCACCCCCTATCACCACCTGTCACTGTTACCCATCAGATTAGACCCTAATCTGCCCCTTGCGGGCACCCAATCACCTGCCCACACGCTCAGATTGCCCTCAGACCCCCCCCTTATCAATTCGCCCGTGCAATATTTACATCTGTTATTCCGGGTAATAACCCACTGATCACCTGTCAATCACCCATCAATCACCCCCTGTCACTGCCACCCATCAATCACCCCCTGTCACTGCCACCCATCAATCAGCCCCTAACCTGCCCCTTGCGGGCAATCTGATCACCCCCCCACACCAATAGATCGCCCGCAAATCCGACATCAGATCACCTCCCAAATCCATTGTTTACATCTATTCTCTCCTCTAAACACCCACTAATTACCCATCAATCACCCCCTATCACCACCTGTCACTGTTACCCATCAGATTAGACCTTAATCTGCCCCTTGCGGGCACCCAATCACCTGCCCACACGCTCAGATTGCCCTCAGACCCCCCCCTTATCAATTCGCCCGTGCAATATTTACATCTGTTATTCCGGGTAATAACCCACTGATCACCTGTCAATCACCCATCAATCACCCCCTGTCACTGCCACCCATCAATCACCCCCAGTCACTGCCACCCATCAATCAGCCCCTAACCTGCCCCTTGCGGGCAATCTGATCACCCACCCACACCAATAGATCGCCCGCAGATCCGACATCAGATCACCTCCCAAATCCATTGTTTACATCTATTCTCTCCTCTAAACACCCACTAATTACCCATCAATCACCCCCTATCACCACCTGTCACTGTTACCCATCAGATTAGACCCTAATCTGCCCCTTGCGGGCACCCAATCACCCGCCCACACCTCAGAACGCCCTCAGACCCCAGCCCTGATCACCTCGCCAGTGCATTGCTTGCATCTATTTCCCCCCTCTAATCACACCTTGAGACACCCATCAATCACCTCCTGTCACCCCCTAGCACACCTACCCATCAGATCAGGCCCTAATTTGCCCCGTGTGGGCTCCTGATCACTCGGCCAAACCCTCAGATCCCCCTCAGACCCCCTTCCGATCACCTCCCCAGTGCATTGATTGCATCTATTTTCCTCTCTAACCGCCCCCTGAGACACCCATCAATCACCTCCTGTCACCCCCCTAGCACTCCTATCCATCAGATCAGGCCCAATACATCCTGTCATCTAAGAGGCCACCCTGCTTATGACCGATTCCACAAAATTTGCCCCCTCATAGACCACCTGTCATCAAAATTTGCAGATGCTTATACCCCTGAACAGTCATTTTGAGAAATTTGGTTTCCAGACTACTCACAGTTTTGGGCCCGTAAAATGCCAGGGCAGTATAGGAACCCCACAAGTGACCCCATTTTAGAAAGAAGACACCCCAAGGTATTCTGTTAGGTGTATGATGGGTTCATAGAATATTTTATTTTTTGTCAAAAGTTAGCGGAAATTGGATTGTTATTGTTTTTTTCACAAAGTGTCATTTTTCACTAACTTGTGAGAAAAAATAAAATCTTCTATGAACTCACCATACCCCTAACGGAATACCTTGGGGTGTCTTCTTTCTAAAATGGGGTCACTTGTGGGGTTCCTATACTGCCCTGGCATTTTAGGGGCCCTAAACCGTGAGGAGTAGTCTAGAAAACAAATGCCTCAAAATGACCTGTGAATAGGACGTTGGGCCCCTTAGCGCACCTAGGCTGCAAAAAAGTGTCACACATGTGGTATCGCCATACTCAGGAGAAGTAGTATAATGTGTTTTGTGGTGTATTTTTACACATACCCATGCTGGGTGGGAGAAATCTCTCTGTAAATGGACAATTGTGTGTAAAACAAATAAAAAAATGTGTCATTTACAGAGATATTTCTCCCACCCAGCATGGTTATATGTAAAAATACACCACAAAACACATTATACTACTTCTTCTGAGTACGGCGATACCACATGTGTGACACTTTTTTGCAGCCTAACTGTGCTAAGGGGCCCAAAGTCCAATGAGTACCTTTAGGATTTCACAGGTCATTTTGAGACATTTGGGTTCAAGACTACTCCTCACGGTTTAGGGCCCCTAAAATGCCAGGGCAGTATAGGAACCCCACAAGTGACCCCATTTTAGAAAGAAGACACCCCAAGGTATTCTTTTAGGTGTATGATGAGTTCATAGAAGATTTTATTTTTTGTCACAAGTTAGCGGAAATTGATATGTATTGTTTTTTTTTTCACAAAGTGTCATTTTCCGCTAACTTGTGACAAAAAAAAAATCTTCTATGAACTCACCATACTCCTAACAGAATACCTTGGGGTGTCTTCTTTCTAAAATGGGGTCACTTGTGGGGTTCCTATACTGCCCTGGCATTTTAGGGGCCCTAAACCGTGAGGAGTAGTCTAGAATCCAAATGCCTCAAAATGACCTGTGAATAGGACGTTAGGCCCCTTAGCGCACCTAGGTTGCAAAAAAGTGTCACACATGTGGTATCGCCGTACTCAGAAGAAGTAGTATAATGTGTTTTGGGGTGTATTTTTATACATACCCATGCTGGGTGGGAGAAATCTCTCTGTAAATGGACAATTGTGTGTAAAAAAAATCAAATAATTGTCATTTACAGAGATATTTCTCCCACCCAGCATGGGTATGTGTAAAAATACACCCCAAAACACATTATACTACTTCTCCTGAGTACGGCGGTACCACATGTGTGGCACTTTTTTGCACCCTAAGTGCGCTAAGGGGCCCAAAGTCCAATGAGTACCTTTAGGATTTCACAGGTCATTTTGCCACATTTGGTTTCAAGACTACTCCTCACGGTTTAGGGCCCCTAAAATACCAGGGCAGTATAGGAACCCCACAAATGACTCCATTTTAGAAAGAAGACACCCCAAGGTATTCCGTTAGGAGAATGGCGAGTTCATAGAAGATTTTATTTTTTGTCACAAGTTAGCGGAAAATGACACTTTGTGAAAAAAAACAATTAAAATCAATTTCCGCTAACTTGTGACAAAAAAAAAAATCTTCTATGAACTCACCATACATCTAACGGAATACCTTGGGGTGTCTTCTTTCTAAAATGGGGTAATTTGTGGGGTTCCTATACTGTCCTGGCATTTTAGGGGCCCTAAACCGTGAGGAGTAGTCTTGAAACGAAATTTCTCAAAATGACCTGTGAAATCCTAAAGGTACTCATTGGACTTTGGGCCCCTTAGCGCAGTTAGGGTGCAAAAAAGTGCCACACATGTGGTACCGCCGTACTCAGGAGAAGTAGTATAATGTGTTTTGGGGTGTATTTTTCCACATACCCATGCTGAGTGGGAGAAATATCTCTATAAATAGACAATTGTGTGTAAAAAAAATAAAAAAATTGTCATTTACGGAGATATTTCTCCCACCCAGCATGTGTATGTGTAAAAATACACCCCAAAACACATTATACTACTTTTCCTGAGTACGGCAATACCACATGTGTGGCACTTTTTTGCGGCCTAACTGCGCTAAGGGGCCCAAAGTCCAATGAGCATCTTTAGGCTTTACAGGGGTGCTTACAATTAGGCACCCCCCAAATGCCAGGACAGTAAACACACCCCACAAATGACCCCATTCTGGAAAGTAGACACTTCAAGGTATTCAGAGAGGAGCATAGTGAGTCTGTGGCAGATTTCATTTTTTTTTGTCGCAAGTTAGAAGAAATGGAAACTTTTTTTTTTTTTTTTTTTTTGTCACAAACTGTCATTTTCCGCTAACTTGTGACAAAAAATAAAATCTTCTATGAACTCACCATGCCTCTCACTGAATACTTTGGGATGTCTTCTTTCCAAAATGGGGTCATTTGGGGGGTATTTGTACTATCCTGGAATTTTAGCCCCTCATGAAACATGACAGGTGCGCAGAAAAGTCAGAGATGCTTGAAAATGGGAAAATTCACTTTTGGCACCATAGTTTGTAAACGCTATAACTTTTACCCAATCCAATAAATATACACTGAATGTTTTTTTTTTTATCAAAGACATGTAGCAGAATAACTTTCGCGCTCAAATGTATAGGAAATTTTACTTTATTTGAAAAATGTCAGCACAGAAAGTTAAAAAAGTCATTTTTTTTACAAAATTTATGTCTTTTTTGATGAATATAATAAAAAGTAAAACTCGCAGCAGCAATCAAATAGCATCAAAAGAAAGCTGTATTAGTGACAAGAAAAGGAGGTAAAATTCATTTAGGTGGTAGGTTGTATGACCGAGCAATAAACCGTGAAAGCTGCAGTGGTCTGAATGGAGAAAAAGGCTCTGGTCCTTAAGGGGCGAAAAGACTGTGGTCCTGAAGTGGTTAAGTACAAAATCAAATACTTAAAGGGGCGCTATGGTGAAAAATTGTAAAATTTAAAATATGTGCAAACATAAATAAGTATGTTTTTTCCAGAGTAAAATGAGCCATAAATTTATTTTCTCCTATGTTGCTGTCACGCAGGCCCAGTGCACACCAAAACCGCTAGCAGATCCTCAAAACGCTAGCGGTTTTTGGAGCAGATTTCAGAGCGATTCTAGGCATGTTTAGAGACATGCCTAGTGTTTTTGTGTAGCAGATTACAAATATAGTTACAGTAAAAGCTGTTACTGAACAGCTACTGTAACAAAAACGCCTGGAAAACCGCTCTGATGTAGCGTTTTCCAGAGTGGTTTGCGTTTTTCCTATACATTGAGGACGAAACGCTTCTGCAAACCGCAAACGTGCAGCAGGAGGCATGTTTGCGGGTTGGAAAAAAAACTCAAACTGCTAGTGTACACCATCCCATTGAAATACATTAGCCAAGCGTTTTCACAGGTGGATGTGGCTGGCGGATCGCTGCTAAAACCGCTCTGTGTGCACTGGGCCTTACAGTAGGTAGCAGAAATCTGACAGAAGTGACAGGTTTTGGACTAGTCCATCTCCTCATGGGGGGATTCTCACAGATTTATTTATTTTAAAAAGCACTTAGTAAGTGGCAGTTGCTCTGTCCAACTGCCAAAAAACTGTGTAGTGAGCAGGGAAACTGGCCAGCATCGTTGTCTTGGCAGTTGCTTAACAAACTAACAAAACAGTACAAGGACAGGCAGTATGTACACTCACCTAAAGGATTAATAGGAACACCATACTAATATGGTGTTTGACCCCCTTTCATTTTCAGAACTGCCTTAATTCTAGAAAATCTGTATTTGTTAAAATCGCTCAAAAGTAAACATACCAGTGTGTTAGTTGACATCTCCTATTCCCCTCTGTCACAATTTTGCTGCTCCCCACCCCATTAAAAGTGGTTAAAAACAGTTTTAAAAAGTTTGTTTATAAACAAACAAAATGGCCTCCAAAACAGGAAGTAGGTTGATGTACAGTATGTCCACACATAGAAAATACATCCATACACAAGAAGGCTGTATACAGCTTTCCTTTTGAATCTCAAGAGATTATTTGTATGTTTCTTTCCCCCTGCAGCTCTCATGCACTGAAGTGTCAGGCTGATTCTTCCAGCAAACAGCTCTGCCTGTGTTTGTAATTCCTCAGTATGTGAAAGACCAGCCAGCTCAGATGACGATTTATCCAGCTTGTAAAAGATGAGAGCAGAGAGAAGCTGCCTTAATCTAAATAATACACAGTCAGGCCTGGTGCACACCAGAGGAGTTTTTCTGAGCGTTTTGAGTTTTTAAATCTGATGCTAATGTTATCCTATGTGTCTGTGCACACTGGAGCAATGAGGTTTTGTAAAAAGCCTCATAGCATTACATTGGGAAGAGCTTTTAGAGGTTTCAAAAGCTCTTCCCAATGTAATGCTATGGGTTTTTTTTACAAAACCTCATTGCTCCAGTGTGCACAGACACATAGGATAACATTAGCATCAGATTTAAAAACTCAAAACGCTCAAAAAAACTCCTCTGGTGTGCACCAGGCCTCAGTGTGCATGGAGGGGGGCGTGCATAGCAGAACCACAACACTAAAGAACTTGGCAGCCTTCCAGACACAGGGCGAAAAGTCCGACAGGGGAAAGATAAGCTGATTTATTACAGAGACAGTGATAGTAGAAAGTGCTGCAGTAAGCCAGAGCACATTAGAATAGGTTTTGGAACTTGTAGGATGGTAGAAAACCGGATGAAATTTTTGTTACGGAGTCTCTTTAATTCTACGTGGCATTGATTTAACAAGGTGCTGAAAGCATTCTTTAGAAATGTTGGCCCATATTGATAGGATAGCATCTTGCAGTTGATGGAGATTTGTGGGATGCACATCCGGGGCACGAAGTTCCCATTCCATCACATCCCAAAGATGCTCTATTGGGTTGAGATCTGGTGACTGCAGGGGGCATTTTAGTACAGTGACCTCATTGTCATGGTCAAGAAATCAATTTGAAATGATTCGAGCTGTGAGACATGGTGCATTATCCTCCTGGAAGTAGCCATCAGAGGATAATAATAATAATGGTGGTCATGAAGTGGACATAGTCAGAAACAATGGTCAGGTAGCCCGTGGCATATAACCCTTTCGGGACCGGCCGCCTAAACCCCCTTAAGAACCAGGCATTTTTGCTGAAAGGGGGGAGGGGTGCGTTTGGGGGGTCAGGCAGCCGGATGCCTGCAGGGACTTGCTGGGCATAGTGTCCCCTGTGTGGCCAAGAGTCCCGTCCCAACCCCCTCCCCCCCACCACCTTTAAAGGGGAACTGAAGAGAGAGGTATATGGAGGCTGTCATGTTTATTTCCTTTTAAACAATACCAGTTGCCTGGCAGCCCTGCTGATCCTCTGCCTCTAATACTATTAGCCATAGCCCCTGAACAAGCATGCAGCAGATCAGGTGTTTCAGTGGTTCAGACTTATAAGTCTGATCTGACAAGACTAGCTGCATGCTTGTTTCTGGTTTTAATCAGATACTACTGCAGAGAAATAGACCAGCAGGGCTGCCAGGCAACTGGTATTGATTAAAAGGAAATAAACATGACAGCCTCCATATACTTCTCTCTTCAGTTCCCCTTTAAGCAGCAGCCATCATTCAACTTCCAGGCTCCAGCGATGAGCTACAGTGGACTCCTATGCTCCGGCCGGCATCTTTTCTCCTACTGTCTCTCAGTTCCGGGTCGCAGCTTGATGACGTCATCAATCCAGGACCCGGCGCTGACGTCAGGAGCAGAAATGCAGGCAAGAGTGGTGGGGAGCGCTGATCATCGCGGGAACAGCAGGGAGTTGAGTGGATCCTACCGCCGCAGCTGTCAAATTGATCACTACGATCCGCCGGCGATCGTAGTAATCACGTGATCAGCAGCCATACGTGATGGCTGCTGATCACTGAGGGGAGATTCCAGCTGTCATATGACAGCTTAATCTCCCCTCTCGGGTGCGCACGATCGCGTCGGGAGTGTACATTCCGCATCAGGCTAGAACAGCCCCAAGTGCGGCGTAGGCTCTAATAGCGGCGGTCCCCAAAAGGTTAAACAATGCCCAAATGGCAATAAGGGGCCTGAAGTGTGCCAAAAACATTCCTGACACCATTACACCATCACCAGCCTGCACAGTCCTAACAAGGCATGATGGATCCATGTTCTCATTCTGTTTACGCCAAATCCTGACTCTATCGAGACTCATCAGACCAGGCAACATTTTTCCAGTCTTCAACTTTCCAATTTTGGTGAGCTCGTGCAAATTATAGCCTCTTTTTCCTATTTGTAGTGGAGATGAGTGGTACCCGGTGGGGTCTTCTGCTGTTGTAGCCCATCCGCCTCAAGGTTATGCGTGTTGTGGCCTCACAAATGCTTTGCTGCATACCTCGGTTGTAACGAGTGGTTATTTCAGTCAACGTTGCTCTTCTATCAGCTTGAATCAGTAGGCCCATTCTCCTCTGACCTCTAGCATCAAAAAGGCATTTTCGCCAACAGGACTGTGGCATACTGGATGTTTTTCCCTTTTCGCACCATTCTTTGTAAACCATAGAAATGGTTGTTCTTGAAAATCCCAGTAACGGAGCAGATTGTGAAATACTCAGACCGGCCCGTCTGGCACCAACAACCCTGCCACACTCAAAATTGCTTAAAATCGCCCTTTTTTTCCCATTCTGACAATCAGTTTGGAGTTTAGGAGATTTTCTTGACCAGCACCACACCTTTAAGCATTGAAGCGACTGCCATGTGATTGGTTGATTAGATAATTGCATTAATGAGAAATTGAACAGGTGTTTCTAATAGTTCTAGTACTAGTAAAAAGGCCTACCCATCAAAAAACAGGTGCTAGACCACGGCCGCTACTCCCATATTCTCTTGCCCCCCCTCCCCCGGAAACTCGCACACAGACTCGGTCGCCCGTTTTCCACCGCTGTCCGAAGTATATGCACACACGGAGATGTTGCTTGCTTGTCAGTTGGAAAAAGCTGCTATTTCCCACAATGCAATGAGGAGGACGCAGGAGGACACAGAAACAGGTTTTATTATATAGTGCTAGACCAGTGGTTCCCAACCTTTTATGAGGTATCGCCCCTTAGGGGAAGATGACTCACCCTTGTCGCCCCCCTTCTCTTAGTACGGTATACCCTTATGCCAGGTGGTGGTGCCAGTGGAGGGGGTAGCGCTGTGACCTTGCCAGATAAAAATAGCCGGTGACTCAACTACTTTGCGCCAATTCCCTTACCGGTGTAATGTCAGCTATTGCAGCCCCACACGTTGTGCAGCCCCGCATGCGCAGTAGGAGCCTGCGTCCCATTAAATTGTGCAGCCACGTAAAACGTCCTAAATATGTCCCGAGACTGATTGCAGCAAACCTATCTCAGGAACTAGCGGGGCTCGGGGGCTGCAATTCGACACAGAGCTAGATCTGGGGGTCCCCTCCCTCCCCTGAAAATTTCGGGAGTGTACGTGGTGCGGAAGCGGAGATATTTCAGGTAAATAATATCTAACTTCCCACTGAGCATGCGCAATACTCCAGTGAGGAAGACTGCTTCCGGGCTGCAATATCTGACATTACACTGGCGCGTGACCAACGAGCCCTGAAGAATTACGCAACTCTATCATGCACACTTGCATATTTTATACAGATCATATTTTTGCCCATAATTTTCTTAAAAACGAGTGACACTGCGACACTTTATTTTTTCTGCCTTTTCATACTGATCGCCCCCCACAAATTTACCGCCCCCCTTAGAACCCAAATCGCCCACCTGGAGGCGATCGCCCCCAGGTTGGGAACCACTGTGCTAGACCTTAGGCCCGTTACAATAATAGGCACTAGGCCTTGGCCACTACACCTTCACAATCCCACTTCTCCCCCCCCAAGCTGTTGCCACGCATGGTCATGTGCACGTACGTAATGCGTACCTGTGTGCACACGCCCGCCCCCTGCCCCTGTCCTCCTGTAGTGTCCAAATGGCCGCCAGCGTGCACACTGGCAAAAACGCGGGGACACGGGTTTTATTGTATAGGATGGTGTGTATGTATGTGTGTGTAATACATACATACATACACAATACAAACCAAAAGTTTGGACACACCTTCTCATTCAAAAAGTTTTCTTTATTTTCATGACTATGAACATTGTAGGTTCACACTGAAGGCATCCAACCTATGAATTAACACATGTGGAAGTATAGTACCTAACCAAAAAGTGTGAAACTGAAAATGTCATTCTCGGTTCTTTACAATAGCCACCTTTTGCTTTGACTACTGCTTTGCACACTCTTGGCATTCTCTTGATGAGCGTTGAGGTAGTCACCTGAAATGGTTTTCACTTCACAGGTGTGCCCTGTCAGGTTTAATAAGTGGGATTTCTTGCCTCATAAATGGGGTTGGGACCATCAGTTGCGTTGTGGAGAAGTCAGGTGGATACACAGCTGATAGTACTACTGAATAGATTGTTAGAATTTGTATTATGGCAAGAAAAAAGCAGCTAAGTAAAGAAAAACGAGTGTCCATCATTGCTTTAAGAAATGAAGGGCAGTCTGTCCGAAAAATTGGGAAAACTTTGAAAGTGTCCCCAAGTGCAGTCTCAAACCATCAAATGCTACAAAGAAACTGGCTCACATGCGGACCACTCCAGGAAAGGAAGACCAAGAATCACCTCTGCTGTGGAGGATAAATTCATCCGAGTCACCAGCCTCAGAAATCGCAGGTTAACCACTTGCCGACCGCACGCTTATACCGTGCGTCGGCAAAGTGGCAGCTGCAGGACCAGCGACGCAGTACTGCGTCGCCAGCTGCAGGCTGATTAATCAGGAAGCAGCCGCTCGCGCGAGCAGCTGCTTCCTGTCAATTCACGGCGGGGGGCTCCGTGAATAGCCTGCGGGCCGCCGATGGCGGCTCGCAGGCTAAATGTAAACACAAGCAGATCGTAAGGCAGATCGGCGATCCCCGGCCAATCAGCGGCCGGGGATCGCCGCCATGTGACAGGGGACGTCCTGTCACTGGCTGCACAGGACGGATAGCGTCCTGTGCAGCCCGGATCACTGGGCATGACAGGTAGGAGAGGGAGGGGGGGAATTTCGCCGCGGAGGGGGGCTTTGAGGTGCCCCCCCCCCCCCCCCCCGCAACATGCCTGCAGGCAGGAGCGATCAGACTTCCCCCCTGCACATCATCCCCATAGGGGGGAAAAAAGGGGGCGATCTGATCGCTCTGCGTGCCCGCTGATCTGTGCTGGGGGCTGCAGAGCCTACCCAGCACAGATCCCAACAAACAGCGCTGGTCCTTAAGGGGGGGTAAAGGGTGGGTCCTCAAGTGGTTAACAGCAGCTCAGATTAGAGACCAGGTCAATGCAACACAGAGTTCTAGCAGCAGACACATCTCTAGAACAACTGTTAAAGGGAACCTTAACTGAGAGTGATCTGGATATTTCCGTTTAAAGAGACACTGAAGCGAGAAAAAAATTATGATATTATGATTTGTATGTGTAGTACAGCTAAGAAATAAAACATTAAGATCAGATACATCAGTCTAATTGTTTCCAGTACAGGAAGAGTTGAGAAACTCCAGTTGTTATCTCTATGCAAACAAGCCATTAAGCTCTCCGACTAAGTCTTAGTCGTGGAGAGGGCTGTTATCTGACTTTTATTATCTCAACTGTAAGTGAACTGTTTACTTTTTCTCTGCTAGAGGAGAGGTCATTACTTCACAGACTGCTCTGAAAGACTCATTTTGAATGCTGAGTGTTGTGTAATCTGCACATATTATAGAATGATGCAATGTTAGAAAAAACACTATATACTTGAAAATAAAAGTATGAGAGTATTTTCTTTGCTGCTAATCTTCTAGTAATTATTCATAGTACACAACCAATTCACTATATCATTTTTTTTTTCGCTTCAGTGTCTCTTTAAACAATACCAGTTGCTTGTCAGTCCTGCTGATCTCTCTGGCTGCAGTAGTGGCTGCATCACACACCTGAAACAAGCATGCAGCTAATCAAGTCTGACTTCAGTCAGAGCACCTGATCAGCATGCTTGTTGAGGGGCTGTGTCTAAAAGTATTAGAGACACAGGATCAGCAGGAGAGTCCAACACTTAATATTATTTTAAAAGGAAAAATCCATATCCTCCTCAGTTTAGGTTCCCTTTAAATGGAGACTGTGTGAATCAGGCCTTTATAGTAGAATATCTGCTAGGAAACCACTGCTAAGGACAGGCAACAAGCAGAAGAGACTTGTTTGGGCTAAAGAACACAAGGAATGTACATTAGACCAGTGGAAATCTGAGCTTTGGTCTGATGAGTCCAAATTTGAGATTTTTGGTTCCAACCACCGTGTCTTTGTGTGACGCAGAAAAGGTGAACGGATGGTCTCTACATGCCTGGTTCCCACCATGAAGCATGGAGGAGGAGGTGTGGGGACTTTGCTGGTGACACTGTTGGGGATTTATTCAAAAGTGAAGGCATACTGAACCAGCATGGCTACCACAGCATCTTGCAGCGGCGTGCTATTCCATCCGGTTTGCGTTTAGTTGGACCGTCATTTATTTTTCAACAGGACAATGACCCCAAACACACCTCCAGGCTGTGTAAGGGCTATTTGACCAGGAAGGAGAGTGATGGGGTGCTGCGCCAGATGACCTGGCCTCCACAGTCACCAGACCTGAACCCAATCGAGATGGTTTGGGGTGGACTGGACTGCAGAGTGAAGGCAAAAGGGCCAACAAGTGCTAAGCATCTCTGGGAGCCCCTTCAAGACTGTAGGAATACAATTTCAGGTGACTACCTCTTGAAGCTCATCAAGAAAATGCAGAGTGTGTGCAAAGCAGTAATCAAAGCAAAAGGTGGCTACTTTGAAGAGCCTAGAATATTACATATTTTCAGTTTCACACTTTTTGGTTATGTACTATACTTCCACATGTGTTAATTCATAGTCTGGATGCCTTCAGTGTGAACCTACAATGTTCATAGTCATGAAAATAAAGAAAACTCTTTGTGTGTGTGTGTGTACGCACGCACGCACGCACGCACGCACACACACACACACACACACACACACACACACACACACACACACACACACACACACACACACACACACACACTCTCTCTCTCTCACACTTACACTCTCACACACACTCTCACTCTCTAACTAGGGTGTGTATATACAATTTGTACTTTTTTTTAATCCAATTTGACAATCCATCACACACTATACAATTATTGGTAAAGTTGCTCTGAGTTTTCCAACATACCCAGTCTCAAAAAATTGAGAAAAACAGGAAATGCGATCAGATTTCTCAACTAAAACAAAAAACCCTTTTGATTTTTGGGTACAATCAAATTAGGGTTAAATCAAACAGAAAAATTGTAACATGTGGCCACCTTCATTCTCAGCACCTAAGTCCAAAAACTGTGAAGTGTTTCAACTGCTTTCTAATAATAGTATTCAATACTTTGTACGGACAATGCTTGAATTGATGGAGAATTGACAGATTGGATGTGTACAGTAATAATGTTTGATCATTATGTACTTTTATCACTAAAATATGTAGACCAAAGAAACCATAAAGAGTCATAAAGCGACCACATAAATAACGCTACTAGCAAATATCATGTGCTCATTATCTTTGGACTTAAAGGACCACTATCGTGAAAAATTGTAAAATACATGTAAAGGCATACAAATAAGTACATTTTTTCCATAGTAAAATGAGCTATAAATTACTTTTCTCCTATCTTGCTGTCACTTACAGTAAGCAGTAAAATGCTGGCAGAACCGACGGGTTTTAATCTAGTCCATCTCTTCAAGGGGATTCTCAGCATGGCCTTTATTTTTTATGAAGACACCCCTTGAAATGGATTTATATAAATATGCTGCACAGCCTCCCTGCTTGCTGCACACTTTTGTAGCAGACAGACGGAGCAATTGCCATTCACTAAGTGCTTTTAAAATAAAAAAAAAAAACCTGAGAAGGGGTGTCTTCATAAAAAATAAAGGCCATGCTGAGAATTCCCTTGAAGAGATGGACTAGACCAAAACCTGGCGGTTCTGTCAGATTTCTACTGGCGTCAGGTCCTGGAGCCGGCTACTGAAGGAGCATCTCCTTATTGGGGGGCGGAGCTCCACCCCGTCTTCAGTCTCTGAGCAGCTATTGCAGCTCGGGAGAATTTTAGACAGCGAAACCGCCCTCTTTACACAGAGTACAGCGCTGTGATCAGCAGCAGCGCTGTACTGGGGACAGCTGTGTGACACTCTAAAATGTATGCTTCAAATCTTTTGAATGAAAATGTTCACACAGGTAAAGTGACTTTTTTATTTTACAGTGTCCAAAGTATGCTCGCTGCAAATGCTGGAACAAAGATGGGGTTTAAAAACACCATTACCTCCTCTGCTTGTGCGGATAATGCACAAATCCAGGCTTCGATATTTCGGTAGAGTTGACAAGAAGATTGACTACCCTTACCAGGTAAAATCAAGATCCCTCTATTTTGTAGATAAGAATTGTTCTCCATTCCTTAAAGTGTACCAGAGATCTAAAAGTAGCAAAAACCGATACTTACCCGGGGCTAGAGGAAGCACGTCTGCCGTTCGGCCGCGATAAACCCCGGTAACAGGCTCAGTTGGGTCTAGTCTGGGTCTTCTGCACATGCTGTAAGTGGCTGATCGAGGCTAAACGGCACACCATGGGAGGACAGCGAGGGACTGAGAAGTGTTTATGGGTCTGTAGGAAGCCCCGGGTAAGTATCAATTCTTGCTATTTTTTTCGATTTCTGGTTTACTTTAAGAGCTAGAAGCCTCACACAATTTAGTACCAAAGGCTCTGGCCCCTTTAAAGAGACTCTGTAACAATTTTTTCAGCCTTAGTTCTTCTATCCTATGAGTTCCTATGCCTGTTCTAATGTGCTGGGGCTTACTGCAGCTCTTCCTAATTACACTGTCTCTGTAATAAATCAATGTATCTTTCCTCTGTCCTGTTTGTCGGGCTAAGGCTTTGATTGTGTGGAATGTGCAGGGCTGCTTGGGATTGGTAGAAGCGATACACACCCTCTGCAGGCCCCCTGCATACTCACACACTATGCTTAGCTGAGCCTATTAGAAGCTGGTTAGTTTGTTTGTAAACACTGCCTAAAACTGTTAATTACAAGCCAGGATTGCAGCAGAGAGTGGCAGAAACAGCACAGAGGGGCACAGGAGAAAATAAGGAATAGAATGGTATGCTTTTTAGTGTAAGAATATTAGAGTACAGATTCTCTTTAAAGGCCGGAGCCTTTTTTCAAATTTACACTTGATCACTCTGGCTTACAGCGATCAGGCGGCCAGGAGCCAATGAAAATGGCTCCTGACCAAGGTACAGAAATCAGCTGTTTTTTTAGACTGCGGAGGTCTGTGCTGGCAGAAACGTGTGATTGCGTCCCATGCTTGGGAGCTGCCGCCATTAAAGCCACAGCGCATCAGGCTTATGTAGCCATAAATGTGGAGCAGTTTTAGCCTGCTGCAATCCTGAAGTAGTTAAAGGGGTACTATGGTGAACATGCTGTTACATTATCAACACATCATTTATTTAATATGGACAGCATAGCTTTAACCATAAGGTGCGTACATACGCACTCTTAAAGAGAATGATGGGTCTGTCAGACCCTCCTGCTGGGCGGTCGTTCTTCTGACAGTAGTGCGAGTGTACAGTCTGTCTGCAGACTGATAAGGCTGTTTCTGAACGATCCGCTGAGCGGATATTTCAGAAACGGCCTTATCAGTCTGCAGATAGACTGTACACACGACTACTGTCGGGAGAACAACCACCCAGTGGGAGGCTCTGACGAACCCGTTCTCTTTAGTAGTGCGTGTGTACGCACCTATAGAGTTTGTGTTAACAAAAAGAAGCTTTAAACATATCTCTACCTCCCTACACATCTGAGCTGTGTCATGTGATAAGAATCCAATGAACTGGCCCTCTGCTTAACTGCTGCTGACACTCTACAGCTGATTTACGAAACGGGCACCTCAGATACTACAGACAGAGCCATGCTATGTAACTAGCTAAGTAAAAAAATAAATAGGCTGTTAACTAAAGTAACTAATTAGCAGCCTGTTTATTTACTTAGCTAGTTACATAGCACAGCTATGTAGCATCTGAGCTGTTCGTGTTGTAAATCAGCTGTAGAGTGTCAGTAGCAGTTAAGCAGAGGGTCAATCCATTGGATTCTTATACAATAATAATACAATACAATAACATTTCTATAGCGCTTTTCTCCCATAGGACTCAAAGCGCTTAGGCTCTCTCAGATTCAGTAATTGGTAGTAGGATGAAGTATTCACACAACAAAAGTTATATTTCTGCAAATGCCAAACTGAACAGGTGGGTTTTCAGTCTGGATTTAAACACAGCCAGGGATGGAGCTGTCCTGATCTGTTGAGGTAAGGAGTTCCAAAACGTAGGGGCAGCATGACAGAAGGCTCTGGGACCAAAAGTTTCCAAGTGGACTCTGGGTATGACTAGATTGTTAGAACCTGTGGATCTGAGAATGCGGGGATTGCTACGTAGCTGCAACATATCTTTCATGTATCCAGGGCCTAGATTATTCAGGGATTTAAATGTCAGTAGGCCGATCTTGAATAGGACCCTCCATTCTATAGGTAGCCAGTGAAGGGAGTGCAGGACTGGCGTTATGTGGCAGTGACGAGGTTGGTTGGTTAGCAGTCTGGCCAGCAGTATTCTGTATCAGCTGTAGGCGGTACAAGACCTTTTTTGGAAGGCCAGTGTAGAGAGCATTACAGTAGTCCAGTCGAGATGTGATGAAGGCATGGACTAAGGTTGGCAGATCTTCTGGGGGGATGAGGTGCTTAATTTTTGCAATGTTCTTCAGGTGAAAATAGGATGATTTCACCACAGAGTTCTGAAGTTTAAAGAGACTCTGTAACATTAAAAAGATCCCCTGGGGGGTACTAACCTCGGGTGGGGGAAGCCTCCGGATCCTAATGAGGCTTCCCACGCCGTCCTCTGTCCCACGGGGGTCTCGCCGCAGCCCTCCGAACAGCCGGCGACTGTGCCGACTGTCAGTTCAATATTTACCTTTGCTGGCTCCAGCGGGGGCGCTGTGGCGGCTTTCGGCACGGAAATAGACGGAAATACCCATTCTCCGTCGGGTCCGCTCTACTGCGCAGGCGCCGGAAACTTGCGCCTGCGCAGTAGAGCAGACCCGACGGCGATCGCGTATTTCCGCCTACTTCGGAGCCGACAGCCGTCAGAGCGCCTGCGCAGGAGCCAGGAAGGTAAATATTACGTCACCGCTGCACGGAGGGCTGCAGCGAGACCCCTGACGGATGGAGGACGGCGTGGGAAGCCTCATTAGGATCCGCAGGCTTCCCCCACCCGAGGTGAGTACCCCCCAGGGGATCTTTTCATGTTACAGTTCCTCTTTAAATCACCATCAATTAGAACTCCCAGGCTTCGCACATGATCAGAGCTGCGTAGATCCGTGCCTCCTATTCCCAGTGGTGAAGACTGCAAGTTAAGTTGTTTTGTTATCATGCTCTGCCCTCCAATCAGAAGGACTTCAGTTTTGTCTGCATTTAGTTTCAGCCTGTTGTCATTCATCCATTGCTGTAGTTCACGTAAGCAGGTTTGAAGGAAAGATATAGTTGGGTGGGTATAGTTGGGTGTCGTCTGCATAGCAGTGGTATGTCAGGCCATGTTTTTGGATTAGTTT
Organism: Hyperolius riggenbachi; assembly: GCF_040937935.1. NCBI lineage: Eukaryota > Metazoa > Chordata > Amphibia > Anura > Hyperoliidae > Hyperolius > Hyperolius riggenbachi. The sequence continues at coordinate 126,537,400 of NC_090653.1, read as the reverse complement.
TCCAAGCGGTAACATGTAAATCATGAAAAGCAGGGGAGAGAGGATTGAGCCCTGGGGCGCCCCATACTTAAGTGATACAGGGGTGGACAGGAAGGGCCCCATAGACACTTTGTGGGTTCTGCCACTCAAGAAGGATTGGAACCACTAAAGAACTATGCCATCAATGCCGCAGTATTCCTGTAGCCTGTTTATCAAGATGTCATGGTCAACTGTTTTAAAGGCTGCAGAAAGGTCTAGCAGTATGAGGATCGAGCACTCTCCTCTGTCTCTTGCCATAAGCAGGTGGTTGCATATTTGGATGAGGGCAGTTTCAGTGCTGTGGTGTTTCCTGAAGCCAGACTGGAATGGGTCATAACTGTTGTTTTGTAGGATTTTGGCTTCTAGCTGGAGGTAAACAGCTTTTTCAATTAGCTTGCCCAGAAAGGGGAGGTTAGAGACAGGTCTGTAGCTGGTCATTGCATCTGGGTCCAGGGAGGGTTTTTTAAGGAGAGGCCTGATGATTGCTTCCTTCAGTGAAGCAGGAAATATCCCTGATTGTAAGGAACAGTTAACAATTTTGAGGAATACCGGTACGAACAGGTCGGGGCAGTTCAACATGAACTGTGTTGGGCCAGGATCCAGGTCACAGGTAGTTAGGCGGAGGTGAAGGAGGATGCTTGATGTGACTTCTTCATCAATTTCTTTGAAGTTTGACCAAGGTGTTACGTTGTCTCTGCTAATGGTCTTCGGCGCTATATTAGGCTCAGATGCTGTAAGTTGGATGGCGGACCTTATAGCGGAGACTTTGTCTGTGAAGAAATGGGCAAATTGGTCACAGAGGTCCTTTTGAAGACTCGATATTAAGTTTTTGACATGCCGGGTTGCAGATTTTTTCCACTGTGCGGAACAGTTGGGCTGGTTTGTTAACTGCATTTGCAATCTCTTGTGATAGAAAGGATGATTTTTTTCCTGTGATTACCTTTTGGTAGTTCTTCAAGTGGAGGATTAAGGCATGTTATCACTAATGACGGCAGCTCAGATGTGTAGGGAGGTAGAGATGTGTTTAAAGCTCTTTTTTTTTTATTAAAACAAACTCTATGGTGAAAGTTATGCTGTCCATATTAAAATAATGATGTGATGGAACAGCATAATTTTCACTATAGTGCCCCTTGAAAGCGTATCTGATTAAATAAACATAGGTACATGTAGTGCTTGTCCCAATAACTAATTGTCTGAAGACCCACTGGTACAGCAGGTGTTAAACAAAAAACTTGTCTATGTAAATAAAGCTTGTAGAACAACTGCTTAAATTTAATCAGGTTTCCTGAAAAAATAAATAGAAGGCAAATCTGGCGAGGAAAAGGCAGATCATTTTAGTGCAGGAATGTTCAAAAGGTAGGTAGTTCTGTTTGTTTTGCAGCAGAATAAAGCAGATTTTGCATCAGATTAGTCTATGGTGTTGCATCTAAATATGTCCATTTTCCCAGAAACAAGCATTTTTGCCACCAGGTTACTCCACCTCGTGTTGATCAGTGACGCTTGGTTTTCCTTAATGCTGTGAAAAGTGCTTGTGTTGGGCAGCCAGGAGGCTGAATTGCCTGACAAGTGAGCAGTTTAGCTGTGTGTTAGATATTGTGCTTCATAGCAGTATTCGGGGCTATATTTATTTTTCCTCATGGCTATGGCATGCTTGGAAGATTGGATAGGTTTAGTTGTATGTGTGTTGTAGGATGTCAGAGAATAAGGAGCTAAAAAGAAATGGAGATGGTGCTCAGACTAAAAAAGCTTTCTGTAAGAAATGGAATCTTTTGTTCTCTTTCCTTCACAAGTGTATATAAGCTACCAGAGGTTTGTACAAAGACAATTGTGTGCTGGTTGTATAAAATTTTATGTAACTGCAGCCAAGGGGAGGTCTTTATGGATATAATTTACTGGATATAAAGATGCAGTTCAGGAGAAGTTTTCTTCAGTTCTGAATCAGCTCTATTTACTTCTGCTTCAGCCTGCAGCTGTTGAAGGCTCAGTGTCCACCATCCTGTGTTCTGGTAACTAACTAGTAATAGCTTTAAAATAATTTTAAAGCGCAATAGCAAATACACATACAGTGGTGTGAAAAACTATTTGCCCCCTTCCTGATTTCTTATTCTTTTGCATGTTTGTCACACTTAAATGTTTCTGCTCATCAAAAACCGTTAACTATTAGTCAAAGATAACATAATTGAACACAAAATGCAGTTTTAAAAAGAACTTAACTGTGGTTTATCACACCTGAGTTCAATTTCTGTAGTCACCCCCAGGCCTGATTACTGCCACACCTGTTTCAATCAAGAAATCACTTAAATAGGAGCTATCTGACACAGAGAAGTAGACCAAAAGCACCTCAAAAGCTAGACATCATTCCAAGATCCAAAGAAATTCAGGAACAAATGAGAACAAAAGTACTGTAATTGAGATCTATCAGTCTGGTAAAGGTTATAAAGCCATTTCTAAAGCTTTGGGACTCCAGCGAACCACAGTGAGAGCCATTATCCACAAATGGCAAAAACATGGAACAGTGATGAAACCTCCCAGGAGTGGCCGGCCGACCAAAATTACCCCAAGAGCACAGAGAAAACTCATCCGAGAGGCCACAAAAGACCGCAGGACAACATGTAAAGAACTGCAGGCCTCACTTGCCTCAATTAAGGTCAGTGTTCACGACTCCACCATAAGAAAGAGACTGGGCAAAAACGGCCTGCATGGCAGATATCCAAGGCGCAAACCACTTTTAAGCAAAATGAACATTAAGGCTCATCTCAATTTTGCTAAAAAAAAACATCTCAATGATTGCCAAGACTTTTGGGAAAATACCTTGTGGACCGACGAGACAAAAGTTGAACTTTTTGGAAGGTGCATGTCCCATTACATCTGGCGTAGAAGTAACACAGCATTTCAGCAAAAGAACATCATACCAACAGTAAAATATGGTGGTGGTAGTGTGATGGTCTGGGGTTGTTTTGTTGCTTCAGGACCTGGAAGGCTTGCTGTGATAGATGGAACCATGAATTCTACGGTCTACCAAAAAATCCTGAAGGAGAATATCCGGCCATCTGTTCGTCAACTCAATCTGAAGCGATCTTGGGTGCTGCAGCAGGACAATGACCCAAAACACACCAGCAAATCCACCTCTGAATGGCTGAAGAAAAACAAAATGAAGACTTTGGAGTGGCCTAGTCAAAGTCCTGACCTGAATCCTATTGAGATGTTGTGGCATGACCTTAAAAAGGCGGTTCATGCTAGAAAACATGCTAGAAAACCCTCAAATAAAGCTGAATTACAACAATTCTGCAAAGATGAGTGGGCCAAAATTCTTCCAGAGCGCTGTAAAAGACTCATTGCAAGTTATCGCAAACGCTTGATTGCAGTTATTGCTGCTAAGGGTGGCCCAACCAGTTATTAGGTTCAGGGGGCAATTTCTTTTTCACACAGGGCCATGTAGGTTTTGAGGTTTTTTTTCTCACTAAATAATAAAAACCATCATTTAAAACTGCATTTTGTATTCAATTAGGTTATCTCTGACTAATAGTTAATGGTTTTTGATGAGCAGAAACATTTAAGTGTGACAAACATGCAAAAGAATAAGAAATCAGGAAGGGGGCAAATAGTTTTTCACACCACTGTAAATTGCACATAAACTGCAAGTGTCCCACATCTCACATCTAAAGGCATGACAGGCGGCACAGTCTGGAAAACCTCTGAGTTACACACACAGCTCCCTGCCTGCCTCCCTGCTAGAAGGCTGGTAATGAAAGCGGAGAGTGACGCTTTGGCAAAGTTGGTACCAGAATCCTGAGGTTCCCAGGCTTCCTGGTTGATACCAGAATCCTGAGGTTCCTAGGCTTCCTGGACTTGTGCATGGTTGGCCAGTCTAATAGTGGCTAACACGTCCAGTGAGTCTGTTTCTATTGGGTGCTAATGGTGATGGTCACATTGTAAAGCTGCAAGACTGGAATTAGCTATTGTGGTTTTAGAAGACTAGAAAGTCATAAAACCTGATGGATGTACACTTGACATAATTGTTGTAACTAGTAATATGTAGACCTGCAAAAGCTCCAAAAGTTGACTTGGGCAACTTGGGCTGCCTGAAAGGATGTTCGATTGTGTGGGTAGGGGAGAGACAAACCCATGTCTGATTGCTGTTTTCATTTCCTGCTGCAGGTGTTAGCAGCTTGATCCTGGATGCTCTCAATAATATCAGGCTACAGGATAGAGCTAGATGTCCAAAATCCATTTTTTTTCCACATTGTGCTATATACTGTAGTATTTAAACTTTATGCTATTTCGTGCTATTTTGTCCTTGAAGAAGCACTCGCTTGACACTCCCGTCACGCTCATTAGTGCTCAGACCCTAACGCTGCATCCACACTGGAGCTTTGCTCTTATTGTTGCCACTATGGTTTGGATTTTGCATTGGAGTGTTTGCATGCATCAGTAAAGGTTTTCAGCAGTGCTGGATCCCACCCTAACTGACAAGTATCATTGCTGTCCTGCACATCTACATTTCCATGTTAAACCTAGAACAACTATATTAAAACATTAACACAGGCATTGCTGATTTATTTCAAATTTCCAGTATCTTATTGTTTAGCGGTTAGCCAACATCCTCCTAAACACTGTTGCATGACATGACTACAGGAAGTTGATCCACATGACTGTTACTCATTATAGCAGATCGGAAATCAGAACTTAAAGGAAACCTGAACTGAAAATTAAAAGTCAAAATAAGCATACACAAGTCATACTTACCTTCCATGTAGTCTACTCCTCAGTGTCTTTCTCCTGTCCCGCGTCCTGTTTGTCCACTGTGATCAATGGATTTCTCTGCCCTCCATTTTGAAAATGGCCATTACCCATAACAGCTTTTTGGTCAGCACACAGTTAAACTGTAACATCGCCCACTTGAGCCATAGGGAAACATGGACATTACCTGGTACATCAGTTTTCCTCTCAGCTATAACTGACAGCAACTGATATTTTACTGACAGCAACTGATATATTTCAGATCTGACAAAATATTGTCAGAATTGGAAGGGATTATTGTCAGAAGAAAATTGTGAGCTTCTGAGAGGAACTGATGGCAAGGTAACTATGCAATGTTCATTTGAAGTTACCTCGTGTTTATTTTAAATATTTTTACTCAGTACAGGTTCTCTTTAAAATTCATGTTTTTTTTATCACAAAGAATTGTGTGATTTTGTGACCTTTTTTTTTTTTTTTGTAAGTCCTGTTTTACAGAGTTTTTAGCCTGGGTAAGAGCTGCACAGGAAATCCTTAGTTCTGTATCTAACCTAGAGAGAAGAGAAGTCCATTAATGGTTGTATTCTTTATGGGGAAAAAAATGCGATAGCCAAGATTTCTAAGATACACATCTGCCTTGAATTACACTGGGGACGATTGCTCTGCGCTTGCTGATAGACAAAGTGCTAGTGCAGTGTCTCCCTATGGGAACATTCACATTGCAGCAATGCAGTTTGTTGAAAAATGCAAACCGCTGCATGCAGCGTCTATTAGAGGGATTGCACTGGGATTCTTGTTCTCCAAACAAAAATCTCAAAGCACAATTGCCAAAAAATCAACAACAAAGCGCAGTGCACAATTACAATTGCTAAGCGATTGGCGATTTTCAGTCTGAACCAGGCCTTTGTTCACACTACAGAGTTTGAATTTGCAAAGCGATATTGAAGGTATGTGCGATTTTGACAAATTCTTTCAAAGCTTGATCGCTCAGAAAATGCTGCATACAGCACAATTGTGATTTAATATAATAAAATGCCATTTAGATGGCGTTGGCTTTACTTATCAGGAAAATGTTTTGTATGTGTCATGGTAACTCTTGATTGTTATGAGCGTTTATCTTGGTTTTCAGGCCTATTTTGAGGTTGCAGATCACTCTGGTATGAGGTCGGTGGTGATGTGGAACGCCCTGTGTCCTGAATGGTACAATACCCTTCAGGTTGGAAATGTTGTTTTCCTTCAGCAATATGTTGTAAAGAAGAGTTATGCCAAAAGGACGTTCCCAACTCCAGGAAATCTGCAGGTGAAGAGACTGCCTAATCTTGGTAACGTATTTCTAAAGTACCGGTACTGCGATTAGTGGTTTATACATTACCAATTACCATATCTTTGTCTTCTGCTACTAGTCCTACAAATGTTACACCCTCTACAGCTTTGTGCTTTTATGTTCTGTTCAGTTTCCAACTACTGCATATACAGCTGTAATAAAGTCTACCTTTTAAAAAATCTTTTCTTTAAGGTTAAGTTACATTCCATCTTGCACATGGATGATTTACTTTTGCCTGCCCAGGTCCCTCGTCTTCAGTTTTAGTCCTCTTTCTCCTCCCAGCAATCTTTGCACTCTCTACCACTGATCCACTGCAGCCTACTATTCACCCTTGCAGGGATGGTACCATATCCTTAGCCCCCACTGCACCCCACCCACCCACCACCACCTCCACAACATCATAGCTCCCAACTGTCCCTCTTTTGGAGGGACAGTCCCTCTTTGGGAGCCCTGTACCTCTTTCCTCCTCATTTGTCGCTCTTTCAGGACTTTGTCCCTCTTTCAGGACTTTGTCCCTCTTTCAGGACTTTGTCCCTCTTTCAGGACTTTGTCCCTCTTTCTATGTAAAAATATATATTTTTCAACTAAAAATGTGTTTCATTAACTCTAAACTTTATTCCCATCTTTTAAATTGATATATTGCTAATTTTAAAATGTTAATATGAAGGAAAATAAAACAGGATAGAAAGGACAAGTGTGGTTTGAATTATAAAACATATTTTTCTAATGAAATCTTTGTGGTATGCGTGACTAGAGGTGTGATGGGGGCGTGATCAGGGGTGTAGCAGGGGTGTGGCTTAAGTGTCCCTCTTTCTCATCTCAAAAAGTTGGGTGGTATGCAACATGCTTCTAACACAGGACACTCAATCACTTGTTTCATTGTAATAGCTGCAGATAAAATTATAATACAACCATAGAAATACTTTGCCCAGTACATGCAGGCCCGACCCTAGACTTTTTGCCACCTTAGGCAATCTTTAAAGAAGTCACCGCCCCCCCAAGCCGTTGGTGTGGGGGGCCGCCTGAGCTGGAGGGGATAGCGGGCAGGAAGGAGGTATTGGGCCTAGCGGCGGGGAGGGGGGTCGGACCCCCCCTCCCTCGCCTGGGTCCCCCGTCCTCCGCTCCCCTCCAGCTTTAAATAGTTACGTTGCTGCAGCTATTGTAAGAGGCAACGGGCGGGATCACTCACCTCTTCCTCGTTCCAGCGTGCGCTCCACTGACGTCACTTCCTGCTACGCCGCCCACTCACAATACAGTGGCGGCGTAGCAGGAAGTGACGTCAGTGGAGCGCACGCTGGAATGAGGAAGAGGTTAGTGATCCTCGCCCGTTGCCTCTTACAATAGCTGCAGGCAGCAACGTAACTTTTTAAAGCTGGAGGGGAGCGGAGGACGGGGGGCCCAAGCGAGGGAGGGGGGGTCCGACCCCCCTCCCCGCCGCTAGGCCCAATACCCCCTTCCTGCCCGCTATCCCCTCCAGCTCGGGCGGCCCCCCACACCCACGGACGGGCGGGTGGCGCCCCCCCAGAAGTGGCGCCTGAGGCAAAAGTTTCACCCCGCCTCATGGGCGGGCTGGCCCTGAGTACATGTGATAAGATGTGATAAGAGTTTGACTGCAGTGTTGTCCACAATATCTGGAGCTCTTTGAGGCTTCAAATAAAGGGCAGATGTCACCAGGCGTGCTGCACCAAAAAATAGTGTATGACAACAGATTGTGAGTGATGCTAAATATTGGGCATACCAGAAACGCATGAACCTAGGTTGCATGCTGTAGGTTCTGTATTAAAGGGCCACACCCCCTTAACCCAAATATTACTAGGCCACACACATCACTGCTCTTCATGCAACATTGTCAGACTTCAAACAATAGACAGATGGCAATGACCTGCAGCTATTACCAATGCAGACAGATAGTGAGGTAGTGATAGGTGAAACAAATCCTGAAGTCATGCAGGCTAACAACTAATCCTATCAGGATATTCACTTGTAATAAATTCACTATTAAAATGAATATAGGATATCCAGTTAAAATGGGGTTATATATTAAGTCAGGGCCACATATACTATATAGTATGCAGCAACTGCATTTCAATGATGATCCAGTGTTTATAGATGTTTATGCATCCTTAGTAGAATGCAGCCTTTTATTGGACACTGTGTCAGGTTTGACACAGATTCACTTTTTATGTGGTTATAATGTTTTAAAATGAGGCTCTTATCAGTAATATAATATATTTGCATAGCTGTGACTTGCATTGTGTACACATTGTGTTCACTGATTAATTGTTAGCCTGTGCTATTGTAGTCAGTGGAATTGGTTTATTAATGTTGAGGAAAATTGAATGATATAGGTCCAGCAAAACTGAACTGGATTTTTCTAAAAAGTGTCTATTAGGTTTGCAAACTTCACCTGGGTCGTATAAATACATATATTTGTCAAAGGTTAGTGAATTTGTGCCTGTGCTATTGCTGTCACTTTTAGAACATACAGCAAGTATGACTGCCTAATACACCCATGAATAGAAGCTGTGAGGCCTGGTTCACACATAAATCTCTACATTCCAGTCCTGTCCTTAGCGTTCTGATCCTGTCCTTTTGCATCAGTTTTCTATCACTTTTACCTGACTGAACCGGAAAGGTTCTCCTTTTATGTATGAAAATATTAATAGAAATATATGCAAAACTGATGCCAACTGCCAAAAACTGACAGGACAGCACTGGATGCCATTTTATGTGTGAACCAAGCATTACCGAGGGCGGGTGCACAGAGCTGCAGCTGCTGATTCACTAACCTTTAACCTTTCCATGTCCCCACTATTTCACATGACCCAGGTGAGGGTTGTAAACCTTTTCCACATGATAGCAGATCTTAAAAAAAAAAAAAGTCCCTTCTTTATTATACACTGGGCAATGTCAATCAGGCAATTCTCTCCTCCTTACCTCCCCCCGCTTTCACTATCCATTCATTTATGGGTTAAATAGACAATTGAACAATGGTAGGATTAGCAGGCTTTAATATTGGTACAGGTCTGCTTTACTTCTCCATATGTCATAGCAAATAGATACTCACCAGTGATGGCTGATTAGTAAACTGGTGCAGATTTTATGATGGATATTCAGAAGAAGTAAACAGTGAGATAAATCCAACAAATGATGTGAGTAAATAGACTGGGAAGGATAAGGTCGTATAATTCACCTTTTTATTACAACACGCACATTATTTTTAACTTGACTTTTTAGTTCAAATGTCTTCTAAATGCATTACATCATGTTGTTTCTTTATGACTGTAGCAGTCTCCGCGTAGATTTGAGTCATCGGTTAAAATTATGATGCACTCGTATTTTCTAGGCCATGCAAAGCAAACTAGAGATTTGTTATCCAGCATTCTGTGTTTTGTTACTGCATTTTATGGAGCTGTGTTGTAAATAGATTGGAATTGCAGGCAGGTGGATAGAATACACAGACCTGAGCCTGCAGAGAGAGACAGACCACTCCCGACTCGCCCGCAGATCTGGCTGATGTGAGCAGATGTGAAAAATGTAATTCCCGGATCATACAAAAGTAATATTTCACTCCTTGTTGGCCACAAGGTAGTTAAATTACCTGACAGAGTTTATATCCAAAGATGATGAAAGCCAGAAGCCAAGAAGTTAGGGTACCTAAATTTGCAACTGATATATAAAATTTGTGAGTACGTTTTTTTTTATTTGTCATTCGAATCATATTTCTGGTTGCTTCTTAAAATGTATGTGATGAAATAGACCTGCGGGCTGAATTTGCTGAACCTTCATGGAAATGCTGGATGCTGTGCTGATCCTTGGTGCAATTACACTTTCTGAATCATACACCTGGAACAACTGTGTAGATCATTTGTGTTCATTTTACTGATTTACAGGAAGCTGTGGGAGATTTTAGATTGTCAGGAAGATCTTCTGCTGTTCCAGAATCCAAGATGTTACAAAGCTCAAAAAGTACATATTTACCTAAGTGGTGGGAAGCCGGCTTACTGCACAGGTACTCAGCCAAGTGTAGTACAGCCATGCTCATGCCCGAAGAGAAATGCAGTCCTGATGTTCCTACTGACAAGCCCTTGTCTGTAATCGTCAGGGGGCCACCACTCAGCACAGCAAGGGGGGATCGGAGGACAGCGTGGGAAGCCTCTATAGCAGGGCTTTTCAACCTTGTCCACAACACTGGGATGTATATTAAAAAGGTCATTTTTATGAGTAGGAGGATAAATACAATAGTTTAACTCATCAGTTTATTTTCACCCTCGGTTCACTTTAAGCACCTAGGTATGCAGACTTCTTATACAAACATTTGTGGAAGAATATGCGGATCCGAGTAGCTTAGTGACAGATCATACTAGTAACTTTAAAGAGAACCCGAGGTGGGATTTAATTATGCTAGTGGGGCACAGAGGCTGGTTGTGCACACTAACACCAGCCTCTGTTGCCCCATGGTGTGCCTCCAAGACCCCCCTGCGCGGCGCTATACCCCCCGCAGTGCTGGCGACACGCAGCGTGTCGCCAGCACAATGTTTACCTTTTGCCTGTCTGTTAGCACCGCTCCCCCGCCTCCTCCGTATCGACGTTACCCGCCCGCGTCCCTTCCCTCCCGCTGATTGGAGGGAAGGGATGCGGGCGGGTACCGCCGATACGGAGGAGGCGGGGGAGCGGCGCTAACAGACAGGCGAGAGGTAAACATTGTGCTGGCGACACGCTGTGTGTCGCCAGCACTGCGGGGGGTATAGCGGCGCGCAGGGGGGTCTTGGAGGCACACCATGGGGCAACAGAGGCTGGTGTTAGTGTGCACAACCAGCCTCTGTGGCCCACTAGCATAAGTAAATCCCACCTCGGGTTCTCTTTAAGGGGAAAAGGACAACCCACAATAAATCTTCATAAAACGGTTCGTGCAGTTTCAGTGCAGATGAGAAGAGAAAAATAACTATTCCAGTCTCTGCACCACTGCACTGCCAGGTATAAGTTTATCCATCCTTATTAGACTATTAATATGACAAGTCATCTTGTTAAGAGAACTACATGAAAGGAGGGTCAGTTTTGGCCACCGGTGTGTGCACTATTTTGCAGTACAGGCTCCCCAATCATGTAGTGCTCTGATAACTTTCTCACTCCGAGTTGCACGACATCCTCTGTTGAACTGTCTCATGTTGACAAGTCGATAGGATTTGTTTCTGTTTCCCTGCATGAACTAAGCAAATTACTTGTCAGAGGCTGATGGATGAGTCAGGGGCCTTATTACTAGGAAGGGGCTGGCTGCAAACCGCCAGGGTGAGACGCCTCACAATGCGGCTAATATGATCTATCGCCTAGAACTGGCCGAACTCTTATTTCTCTGCAATCAGGACAGGGGTGAAGAACAACCTTCTATCATTGGATTATTTATTAATGAAAAAAAAAAACAAATTTGTGCTTTACAGATCAACCTTAATAAGTCAAATTGTCTTTTAGTTCTTTTGTTGTTTGTTCTATAGTTCATCTTTGTCACAGTGGTTGGTACTGTTCTGTAATTGTGTCTCAGAGCATGTCTGGCTGTGTTTAATCCTCCATTAGGTATTATTCTTGTAGTAAGATTTTTATAGGACATATTAAATATTCATTTATCTGTCTGTGTTACCTTTCCCTTGTGCTTTGCTCTACAGGATTTAATACACCTATGTTACAAAACTACCGTATATACTTGAATATAAGTTGACCTTGTGTACAAGTCGAGCCCAACATTCACCCCCTCTTATGCTGGAATTTTTATTGACTCAAGTATAAGTCTACCCAGCAAAGTTAATGGCTGTGTTTGAGGACCAGGAAGAAGTAACAGCTGCATTTGGGGACCAGGAGGAGTTAATGTAAAGCATTGCAGCTATTTAACTCCTATTGTCCCTAAGGGCTCTTTCACAACAAGACGTTGCGTTTTAGAGGACGTTAAGGTCGCATAACGTGCCCCTAACGCAACGCATGGTGGTGTTGAAGTTGGACGTCAGATTGAGCCGCGTTATGCAGCTCTTGGTGCGCCGTTTTCGTTCTACACTGATAGAACAAAAACGGCGCATGCGTCAAAAGACTGTGGAGACCACGTGATCGGAAGACTCCACATCCCGTGGTCCCGCCAGCCAATCGTCGCACAAAGCGGCCGCTCCAGGGGGTAAACACGTTACGTCAGCACAGTGCAGTGAATATTAATTAGCGGACTCTCCCCTCCTCCACTCCTGCACTGAATATCACAGCATAGGGCCGGCGGAGGACACAGAGCCATGTCAGCTATATATAATCACAATCTCAACAGCAAATGCAACGAAAACGGCGCATGCTTAAAAAACAAAACACAAAAAAAACAGACATTACTGAGCATGTGCAAGCAGTATAACGCAGCAAAGTACAAGTATAACGCACAGCATGCTGCACTTAAATTAAACGTGCAGCGTTATACTCTAACGCAACGTGTGCACTGTGAACAGCACATTGATTTTTCAGTGCTGTGAGTTGGGCTGCGTTACAGGCTGCTGGACGTGGGACTTTAACGTCCCACTATGAAAGCAGCCTAAAGGACATCTGAGATGAATATAAACTGAGAAAAACAATTGTATCTGTTCTTCTCCTAAAATGACTTTTTTATATATCTCAGTTTTTATTTTGTATTTGAATTTTTTAGTTTTTACTGTTTCATTGTCTCTGCTGAATGACACCTTCACTGAAGTATGCCAGAGCTCAAATCTAGGAATTATTGACCCTGTTTATCTCTTTGCCGGTCTCAGAAGCCATTTACTGACAGGAAAGTGTTAATACTTATCCGTGAGGGTTATGCTATAGTCTGACCCAGTCCGACTTGGTCCTGACCTGGACAGAAACTGTCACTTACATACCTGATGTTTAACTCTTTCAGGAAGAGCAAGAGAAAAAAAAGGAACACGGCATAGTTATTTGTGTCCTTGGCACTGTACTTACAAGTTTATCTCATCATTTCACGTCACCTCGGTTGTCCTTTTAAGTGCAGACAATAACTTCTCCAGGCCCCCAAGTGCAGCAATTATTAACCCCCTTCCTGCAGCTTAGTTTTTCCCACCTGCCCCTTTTCTTGTTAATTGTTGTGGCCAGGACTTTCAGACCTGTGCTTTCTTGTCATTTCCTTTATCAAGAAAGTGTCACCTACCACTGGGTAAATTGCTGCAAATAATGCACACATTACGCACTGTGCTCAGTGTTGCCCATGATGCCTGTATAATTCGCCACCTATACTTCTATTTAATGAGTTGGACCTACATTTCTAGACTTATACTCGAGTATATATGATACTTAATGACAGGGACAGAGCACTCCAGGTTTCTGATGCTCTGCTATACAGGTGTCGAACACAGGGCCTGCGGGCCAAATGCGGCCCTCCTTGCCATTTTATGCAGCCCTCGAGAGTTTCAAATGTGCATCATTGTAAGCGGTAAAATAACAGCAGTGCACAGCTTTCCTGTCTAAAGGATGACAGGATTTCAGGTTGAAACATTATAATTTTGAGTCTGAGTGCAGCAACAACCCACCGGACCACTTCTTCGCTACAAACCCCTGTGTGGTTGGTAAAACACACGCACACCTTTTTACCCCTGGCACCCTCTCTCTGCATTGAAGAGCAGAGATGGGCCGAACGGTTCGCTGGCGAACGGTTCCAGGCGAACTTTGGTGGTTCGCGTTCGCCTGGACCAGACGAACTTTTGCGGAAGTTCGATTCGCCCCATAATTCACTATGAGGGTCAACTTTGACCCTCTGCATCACAGTCAGCAGGCACATTGTAGCCATTCAGGCTACACTAAGCCCTGGAGCCCCACCCCCCCTTATATAAGGCAGGCTTGCCGGCCATTACACTCACTCGTGTGCCTGCTAGAGACAGACTAGGAACAGCTGCTGCAGACTTGTTCTCCTAGGGACAGATTAGTTAGGCTCTTGGTCTTGGCTTGCTCCTGGCTGATTGTTATTGCTAAAATAGCACCCCTCAACCGCTCTTTTGAGAGCTAATGTTTTCAAGATGTCTTTTTTTTGTGTTGCTCACTGATACTGACATTATACAGCCCTATCTGTTGCAGCTGGACCTTGGTAATTGTTATTACTGTGCCAGCCAGGCCCTCCCTAACTATCTATACTGGGACACCTACCTATGCTTACCTAACTACCGGGGCACCTACTTACCTATACGGGGACACCTACCTACCTATACTAGGGGACCTACCTATGCCTACCTACCTATACTGGGTCTCCTGCCTATGCCTAGCTAACTACTGGGACACCTACCTATGCCTACCTACCTATACTGGGTCTCCTACCTATGTCTAGCTAACTACTGAGGCACCTACCTATGCCTACCTAATACTGGGACTCCTACCTATGCCTACCTACCTATACTGGGTCTCCTACCTATGCCTAGCTAACTACTGGGACACCTACCAATGCCTACCTACCTATACTGGGACTCCTACCTATGCCTAGCTAACTACTGGGTCTCCTACCTATGTCTAGCTAACTACTGAGGCACCTACCTATACTGGGACTCCTACCTATGCCTACCTACCTATACTGGGACTCCTACCTATGCCTTCCTACATACAAGAAGATAATAAGGTCGTTGCTTCATTGTGGACAGACCAAATTTGATCAGCTGGACAGTCACTGCTGTTCTGTCATTGAGCTACCACAGCCCGGGGGACCATATGGGCTGGAAAACTGCCACGGCCTGCACTCTAGCCATGTTGCGCATCAGTCCAGCACGGCCGTCACTACGCAAACAGCTGTTTGCGGTGCGTTACACAGAGTTTGGTGTGTCAGTGTGAAGCAGAACTCTAATTACACTCCCTGATTGATGTATACACATGCAAGATGTTTTAAAGCACTTTAGGCCTGCAATTTAGCATTCAATGTGATTTCTGCCCTTAAAACGCTGCTTTGCGTCACATCCAGATTTTTCCCCGGGACTTT
The DNA here is from genome assembly GCF_040937935.1 of Hyperolius riggenbachi. NCBI lineage: Eukaryota > Metazoa > Chordata > Amphibia > Anura > Hyperoliidae > Hyperolius > Hyperolius riggenbachi. The sequence continues at coordinate 126,522,353 of NC_090653.1, read as the reverse complement.
GGGCATGTATTCCACTCCGCCATGCCCCCCTCCAGGTGTTAGACCCCTTGAAACATCTTTTCCATCACTTTTGTAGCCAGCATAATTTTTTCTATTTTTCAAAGTTCGCATCCCCATTGAAGTCTATTGCGGTTTGCGAACTTTTCCGCAAATCGAACCTTCCGCGAAGGTTCGCAAACGGGGTTCGCGAACCTCAAATCTGAGGTTCGGCCCATCTCTATTGAAGAGTAGCGCAGCAGAGCAGTGTAATAATTTACTTTCTCCATTGCTGTCTTCTGCTTTATCTGTTCTTCCCGGCAGCTCTATATTTCCATACCTACAGCTCCCAAACATGTTACAAACTAGAGGTATGCAGCATTTAACTTTGGGATGCACTGGTCAAGGAGGAAGTCATACAGTGCTCCTGAAGGCAGTGATTGCTTGATGATGCTCATTAAGCTGCAGTGCAGCCTTACTCAAACAATTAAATAGGCCTTTGAGCCCACTTTTGCTTCAACTCCTTTAGTGCTTTAGTATAGATCGCAAAGCTATGTATATCAGAGGATGGTGTTGCTTCTTACAGCATCTCTTGGTCGAAGTCTTCCATTGTGCATTGTACTGGGTACTATCTGGTAGGCATCATCACAGGATCAAGGAAGATGGAAGGGGGGGGGGGGGGGGGGTGTCAAATTTTGTTTTAAGCAGGGTAACAGCTTCAAATGTTACAATTATGGGGAGTAATTCCTATAAGAAACTGCACCTTCTGGCCGCAACAGGCATATCTGGCTGTGTCTATACATTTTCAGGACTGTCTTGTCCTGTCAGTTTTGCATCGGTTTTCTATCAGTTCTACCTGACTACACTGGAAATGTATACCTTTTATGTGTGAACATAGCCATAGAAACACACACAAAATAGACAGTAATGGACTGGAAATGTACATATTTATGTGCGAGCACAGCCATAGAAATGCATACAAAACCAATGCCAACTGTCAAATACTGACAGGACACCTTTTTATGTGTGAACCAATCCTAAACCAAATATAGACAATGGTACAAAATACGGGCCGTGGCCCTGTAACACACAGTACATACATGCAAGCATGCTGCTTTTTTTATGCTGCTTTTCTAACATATGGTTGTGGCTGGCCATTGCTGTGAGTGGTGTTGTGGCTTTTCCACCCCCGGTTTATACTTGGGTCAAACATTTTTTTTCCAGTTTTTTTAAGGTAAATGTTGGGGATAGGCTTCTACTCTAGTATATTCAGTAGTGCATCAAACTAGTCACCCAATGGAATTACTGAAATGCATCTATATTTACCGTCCACACACACCAGCATAATGCCAGTTATCCACTGAAATGATGGACCACAAAGTTTTGTCCTTCATGACTTTTCCAGGCACCAAACAGTAATCGGATATGTGAAAGATAGCAATTGTAAATCAGATACGTCTGTCCACCCATTGCATCTGGCATAATGTGAACCCAGCCTGAACAGGCATGCTCCACCAGTGCTCATTGGGCGTTACCTCTTGCCACTATCAGGATGCAAGGCCATTTGGGGGCAGTTATCAGAAAACTCCCTGTCCAGCCTTGGCACCAGTGCATGTTTTTGCAAAATATTTTAGGTGAAAATCCTGGTTTTGTGTGCATTGTTTTCTCATGAAGCTTCAGCTCATCCCAATAAGTATACATAACCTGTATATTTAAATTGAGAAGAGGTGTGGAGTAAATCTCATCTGACAGACAATTAATTTCAGGAAGAATAATGAATATTGAAAACTGCAGTTAAGAAGAGTTGCTTTCCACATAAAGGAAGTGAGTTCATTTATAGAGAGATTGTGTAGCCGCATTGACAAGGCAAGTCTGAACATGCATTGGTCAGATCCCCAAATCAGACCTTGTGACAACTCAGAAAAGTTATTCAAAAATAGAACTGTATACGCCCTTGAATGCAGGGGAATTCCGAATGTGTCAGCGCTGCTGCTGGACTTCAGGAACTTTACATACCTTTCAATGAGCATTTTTTTCTGACTATAACTTTGTGAAGTTTTTGACTGTTTTACTTCTTGGACAGAAGCTTAAAGGGGCACTACGGTGAAAATTGTAAAATTTTAAATATGTGCATACATAGACAGATAAGTTTACGTTTTTTTCCAGAGTAAAAGAGCCATAAATTACTTTTCTCCTATGTTGCTGTCACTTACAGTAGGCAGTAGAAATCTTACATAAGTGACAGGTTTTGGACTAGTCCATCTCTTCATTGGGGATTCTCAGCAAGGCTTTTATTCTTTATAAAGATATTCCCTAAAAAGGATTTATACAAAGATGCTGGCAATCTTCTCTGCTCGCTACACAGTTTTTTGGCAGTTGGACAGAGCAACTGCCATTCACTAAGTGCTTTTGAAAATAAATATATCCCTGAGAATCCCCTATAAAGAGACGGACTAGTCCAAAACCTGTCACTTCTGTCAGATTTTTACAACCTATTGCAAGTGACAGCAATATAGTAGAAAAGTAATTTATGGCTCATTTTACTCTGGAAAAAACGTACTTCTTATTTGTATGTTTGTACATGTTTTAAATTTTACAGTTTTTCACTGTAGTGCCCCTTTAAATATTTTATACAAGCCATGGTGAAAAAAAAATTACATGATCATGCTAAGATAATAACATCGTGCAGAAATAGTTATTTTCTTTGAAAAGGTTAAGAAAAGAGGAAGAGGGGGAAAAAGTTTTTTTCTTCTACGAGTTCTACATGTAAGGTTTCAAGCTTAAACAATATTTGGTACAAATGTCAGTTAAGTTCAGAGTAGAAGGGTCGGTTCACAGTATAAGCAGGAGTGCACACTATCCTGCCTCTCTCCTTCACTGCTGTTGCCTGTGTTTGCATTTGGGTCTCAATCACATTCTGAAACGCCGATGGATGTGTGTTCAACAACAGCAAGGAAACATTTGCAATGCACTTTTCTCCCATAGGACCCAAAGAATGCAATGTACATGATGGCACACCATCTCCATTGCTCTTGGTTGTGCTGCTGCTCCCATTCACTACAGTGAGTGGGTCAGCACTGCAGCAGTGTATTATCACAACCATTCACTGTAGATGTCTAGTCGGGGCAGTCATTAGCGTAATCCTCACTGATAAGGAATTGCAGCCACAAAACACTTTCCTGCCAGAAAATGGCATCTGAGAGCAAGAAAGAGATAAAGTGTCAAAAGCACTGCGGAATATGTTGGCGCTATATAAATAAAAAATAAAAATAATAATACCGTATTTTTCAGAATATAAGACACTCCGGCAAATAAGATACACCTATGTTTAGAGGGCAAGTTGTTTTTTTTTGGGGGGGATAAATCATTAACCTGGCGCGACTATAGTGCAGGGGTGTCTTATGGACCTTTTCTCCCCAAAATGTCTCTAAGCTACTCTATCTAAGCTACATTACACTACACTACACACTATACAATACTGCACAGCACACGCTATACTACACTGCACAGTACACACTACACACTATACTACACCAGGAGCGTACTGTGCAGGCGCAGATCATACTGGGCCTGGTGACAGCAGGAGAGAGGGCACGGCAGCGCAGGCGCAGTGGTTTTCTGACTTTAACGTCGGAAATAGGAGAAGTGAACCTGAGGCGAGGCCCAGAGCATCGGTGAGTGGCTGCGCCGGCACAGGATGTCTGTGGGGGACCATTATAAGCCCCAGGTAAGTTCAACTCATTTTTCCCCGACCCCCTACAGTATTCCTTTATGGTGTATACATATAAATGGCCCACTCTGTACTACACTGCACAGTACACACTACATGCTATACTACACTGCACAGTACACACTACATGCTATACTACACTGTACAGTACACACTACATGCTATACTACACTGTACAGCACACACTACATGCTATACTACACAGTGCAGTACACACTACATGCTATACTACACTGTACAGTACACACTACATGCTATACTACACTGTACAGTAAACACTACATGCTATACTACACTGTACAGTAAACACTACATGCTATACTACACTGTACAGTACACGCTATACTACACTGCACAGTACACACTACATGCTATACTACACTGTACAGTACACACTACATGCTATACTACACAGTACAGTACACGCTATACTACACTGTACAGTACACACTACACGCTATGCTACACTGTACAGTACACACTACATGCTATACTACACTGTACAGTACACGCTATACTACACTGCACAGTACACACTACATGCTATACTACACTGTACAGTACACACTACATGCTATACTACACAGTACAGTACACGCTATACTACACTGTACAGTACACACTACACGCTATACTACACTGCACAGTACACACTACACGCTATACTACACTTCACAGTACACACTACATGCTACACTACACTGCACAGTACACACTACATGCTACACTGCACAGTACACACTACATGCTTTACTACACTGTACAGTACAAACTACACGCTATACTACACTGCACAGTACACACTGCGTGCTAGACTACACTGTACAGTACACACTACATGCTTTACTACACTGTACAGTACACACTACATGCTATACTACACTGCACAGTACACACTACATGCTAGACTACACTGTACAGTACACACTACATGCTTTACTACACTGTACAGTACACACTACATGCTATACTACACTGTACAGTACACACTACATGCTATACTACACTGTACAGTACACACTACACGCTATACTACACTGTACAGTACACACTACACGCTATACTACACTGTACAGTACAAACTACACGCTATACTACACTGCACAATACACACTACATGCTAGACTACACTGTACAGTACACACTACATGCTATGCTTTACTACACTGTACAGTACACACTACATGCTATACTATACTACACTGTACAGTACACATTACACACCAGTATTTCAGCTCTTACCCATCCAGCATCGTGTTCCTCTCCCCCTCACTCTGATCCTGCTTCATTAAGCGCTTCTCTCTTCTTCCTATCCCAGTACTGCAATAAAGCTCCGGTCCTCCTGGTACTTCCGCATTAGTGGTTCCCCCATACAGCGTGACCCTAGCTGCACACTTGCCGTGTACATCAGGTGTGACCCTGATGCATGTGTGCCACTAGGGTTACACTGTATGGCCAATAATCTAGTGTATGTACAGAATTCCCTCCCCTCCCCCATGTTGTTTAAAGAGCTGGTTAGCCAGCTCTTCGGTGACAATGACGTTTGACCAACCCCCAAATGCATTGACGGCTCCCACCTTCTCCTGGGCACTGGAGGTGAGGAAAGAGCCCCTTGTCCATGGATTGGACAAGGACCCTGGGGCAGAGGGGGGGGGGGGCTTGGCCACCCCTCTCTTCCAGAGCCCCCCCATACCATGGACTATGCGGGCTGGTTAGTTCAGGATGCAGAGCCCCACACGGCCCGGGATCCGCATTCTGTCCATCTGTCTGCATGGGTGAAAATGGGATAATACAGGAACAAAAAGCTAATTTATGATTGTTTTGTAGCCTTTCTCTTTAACTTGCTTGACTGTTAAAGGACAACTGAAGCAACAGAGATATGGAAGCTGCCATATTTTTATTTCCTTTTTTAGCAATACCAGTTGCCTGGCTATCCTGCTGTTCCTCTGACTCTAATACTTATAGTCATAGACCTTGAACAAGCATATGCAGATCCGGTATTTCTGACATTATTAGCTGTATGCTTGTTTCTGGTGTTACTCAGACACTTCTACAGCCAAATAGATCAGCAGGGCTGCCAGGCAACTGGTATTGTTTAAAAGAAAATAAATATGCTAGGTTCCATATACAATACCTTTTTCTTCATTTGCCCTTTAAAGTTTTTGTATCCTTCCCAGACATCACATCTTCTCTGGTCTGTTCATGCCATTTTTGTGCAATTTTATGAATTCATTGGCCCTCATTAAATTTACTTTTCTCCTATGTTTTCTCCTAGGAGTTACATGTTCATCTTCTGCTTAAAATAAAGTATTAATTCCCCCTGCAATTTAAAAAGTAGCAAAAGTATTGTCGAAATGATTATTGGTATTCTCTCGCTGCTAGCTTAAAAAGCATTTTGTGGATGAAGAGTGAAAATATCACTTTGGAGGAAAAATGAATTGAATAAGAGCCGTGGTTACTTACCATCTCAGGGATCTTTTTCCAGGCAAAATAAAATGTATTTGTTGAATTAATATGTGAATGTGTGATAAATATTACTGGCTGAAGTCTCAGATACTTACAGGAAATCTGAAGTGAAAATAAACTTATGAGATAAGGATTTGTATGTGTAGTACAGCTAAGGTATAGAACATTAGTAGCACGATATGTACAGGAAGAGTTAAGAAACTTCAGTTGTTATCTATGCAAAAGAGCCTTTCTGAGCTCTTTGACTGGGGCGCTGTTTTCTGGAGCTCTTATACATCAAAGAGACTTGATAAGATTTTTACTGCAGGGAAGTTGAAAGAGTCATTAGCTCTGCTTGTTTTACAGTTTAAAATACTGAGTGCGGCTTGTAATTGCAAACATGACAGAATTATGCAATGTTATTAAAAAAAAATCTGTATATCTAAAAATTAAAATGGACTATATTCTTTGCTACTAATGTTCTATTAATTATCAGTACTACACTTACAAATCAAGACCTCATTTTTTTTTTCACTTCAGTTTCACTTTAACAACAGCTAAAACAAACATAATTTTAAGACAATTAACATGTTCCCACTTTGGCTATCTGGTTTTTAACATTGTAGCTTCCTTTTCAGAAATAAGCCTGAATGCTAGAGATCCCACATCCAAGATTACGGTTCTCCAGGAAAAGGATGTGAAGCCAGAATGGAAATTACCAGCGGTGAAATACCAGTTCATCTCAAGGTGATGAACCCTCCATTACATGACCACGCTCATACATCAATACATTGTACAGTTTCACATATAATTATATTGATATTTTATTTACCATTAAGATACAGATAGATGGTCTTCTGCAAGCATGAGGACCAGCACTGGCGCCAGTGCATTCACCTCCAACAGCTGAGCTCCATACATCGGTCAGAAGGCAATTTTATTGGCTCCTGCCCCTGTGGTCACTTTGAGCCAATCACAGTGATCACAGCTAGAATTCTAACAGTCTCTTGCCCTAAAGAGACACTGAAGCGCAAAAAATTATGATGATTTGTATGTGTAGTACAGCTAAGAAATAAAACATTAGGAGCACAGACATAAGTCTAATATTGTTTCCAGTGCAGGAAGAGTTAAGAAACTCCAGTTACCTATGCAAAAGCCATTGAGCTCCACGATTTTTAAAGCCGCAGAGAGCTCTATCTTCTGAAGCTTATTATCTCAAGTGTTTGTCAAAGTATTTTCTTTTTCTGTGCAGAGAAGGGTTTAAAAGTTCACTTGCCTGCTCTGTAAAATCATTTAGAATGTTGAGTAGTGTGTAAACTGCAAATATTAGAGAATGGTATTAAAAAAAAAAACTAAATGAAAATAAAAGTATGAGACTATTTTATTTGTTACTAATCTAGTAATTTATCCGTACTACACAACCAATTCATTATATCATTAAAAAAAATGTCTCTTCAGTGTCTCTTTAAGAAGCCAGAACCTGCCGTTACTGAAAGGGTTAATATCCAGATTGATATTAGTCCTTATCACAACAATGTTGTGTCAGTCTTGTTTTCTTTTTTTTCATAAATTCTCACCTAGTCACTAATAACAAGTATATAGCAGGATATGTAAAATGTGCATGCCATAATGGTAAAACATTCAGGGGCAAAGGTATGGGATATAAAGATCAGACACCCTACTTCCCTAGAATGAGAAATGCAGTTATAATGCGTACATTTCTTTTATGCATTATTTCCTGCTTAGATGTAAATGTCACATGTACAATGAATTACTAAAAAGGTTTTGCTACCAAAATTAAAAGATGATGCAAATACCCACTTCTCCCTCCATTCACTGTACACGTTTTAATTTTGATATCTTTCAGACTGCATCATACTTTTGTGGGCTTCTCCTGAACCTTTTCTTTTTGTTACGCTCCACCACTTTATAAGGTCGAGTGATTAAAACTCTGTGGCCCTTATTCAATCTTCAATTTTCTCTTTATTCAAAAAGTTTTCTACTAGGAGTTAATTTTTCATCTTCTGTTTAGAATAACTTTTCAGCACTCTGCAGCTGAAAAAGCACCAAAAAGTAGTTTAAGTATGAAAAACGTAACAGAAAAAGTGATTTGAATGAGGGCCAGTAGCCTTTTTTGAGTACCGTGGCTTCGTTTGCTGTAGTTTGACTGTCCAGTACTTCACATCATGAGGATTTTGTTACACTTTCCTGATAATGCAAAAGCGTTTCTCTGGATATTTCCAAAACACTCATATTTCTCTTTCTCTCTCTCTCTCTCTCTCTCTCCCTCTCTCTCCCCTCTCCCCTCCCACACCCACACCACACACACTTTGTTTTAAATTACAGATGGGACGAATCCCAAATTTCCTCATCCAAATCCCACATGATTCTCAATTTCATCAATTCTTTCTAACCTACCAAATCCTGTCTTTCGATTATCGAATCTAATGAATGCAGTACATAAGAATTGTGTGATCTGTGTAAGAAAAGCAGTTAGACGTAGAATATACCATTCTAAAGCTAGCCACTAATGATACCATCTTTTTCATCCAATCTTACCATTTCTATGTAATATAAGATAACTTCCTTGATTATCCATTCAATATATTCACTCAGTTTACCCTTATACTACATAGATTTGGTAAAATTGGATGAAAAAGATTCTATCGTTAGTGGCCACCTTTAGAATGGAATATTATACGTCTAATGGTGGCCATACATGGTACAATTTTTTCATACAATCTTACCATTTCTATGTAATATAAGGGAACTGCCTAAATTATACTTTCAGTATATTCACTTATTTACCCTTATACTACATAGAAATGGTATGATTGTATGAAAAAAATTGTACCATGTATGGCCACCATTACTGCTATTCTTATACGGATCACACCATTCTTATGTACTGGATTCACTAGATTTGATGATCGAAAGATTTGATAATCTTTTTGGATTTTGATTTGAGGACATTTGGTATTAGTCCCATCTCTAATTTTTATTTTTTATTTATCAATTTCAGATCAGAATTGAATAATCTACCTCATAACAAAGTCTGTGATGTGATTGGACTGGTCACGCACGTCGGGAGATGTGAAAGAAGACGAATCGGAGGTAATTCAAAACAAGCCTGGTATTTTTTTTTTAAGATTTATTTATAACTGGAGGGGGAAAAAATAAAGCATTTGCTTTTTCTTCTAAATGCAACATGAAATGCTTAGTGTGGGGCTACAGTACTTTTTGAACAGAGGTTGGGTATCTTGAAGGATTTCGTTATTAAAGGGCCTCGAATATTTGCATTGGCTCCTTGCGAAGTTATAAGTAACTGCACTTGGTTGCTGAAAAAGAACATGGTGAATTTGTATACTAGAGAAATAGAGAAAGGGACGGGAAGACACCGGGAGCCCAATCTGGTGTAGTATCTCACGGACGGATACCTTAATTAGTAAGAAAAGATCGTATATACTCACAAAGCTAGGTTGCACATAGGGCAACCAATCCGTATCACATGTGGGGAAGTACCGTCCCCACTCGGCCTTGTGAGATAGTGTCGATGGTCGCAGCTCCTTCAAAAATATACCACCTGCCAAGGTGGTGACCCCTGATCCCAGGGGGAGTATGCAATACGGGAGGGTAGGAGGCACCCTTGGAGGTACTATAGATCAGGCTTTTGTCGGAATTACCAATAGTTATGCAAATTACTATGTGTAAAAAACACCAATTTTTCGACAGAGATTGGTATAGATGTTGACTCTAATGATAGACGTACTAGTACTAATCAGTTATTAGTTCAAAAGAAATGGAATGATCCTACCTTAATAAGTAGTCACATCCATTCGAATTAGTGTAAAATTAGAATTTATTGTAGCACTTAAAATGACAACGCGTTTCGCGGTTCAGAGCCGCTTCATCAGGTCGTGTATCGTGCCTTGGAGAAAAAGAAACAGGGCACTGAGACATAGGAACACCACATAATTAACTATTTAGGCTAAAAAATTAGGAAGTTTACAACCAGTAAAAATTCTTTTAAAAAAGTAAACATATTGTAGTAAGACATTAAAATATTACAACCACAAAAACCACAACATTAATTTTGTGAAATAAAACGATATATAAATCAGAATATAGACACCACTATACTACATATTATGAAGAGGAGGGGGAGGGGAGGGAAGAACTCCATATGTAAGCCCAATGTGGGTATATAAAATACATGTGTAACAATCCCGGCCTTCTGGTAGAGGTGTACTCTGGGTTAGTGGAGTTTGTTTTAAAATAATTAGTGTTGAGCCCGCTCAATTATAAATTTCAGCATCAGCTAGGGGGTTGTCTGGGTGACATCTGTAGTAAAGATCATAGTGGGTCTAAATTGGGGCAAGTAGCAGGAGGAGATATATGTGTATCAAGCCGCTCACCTTTTGTTGAATAGTCCTCCGAGCTCAGGCGCCTTTGTGCGCCACCGTAGCCGCTCGTGGTATAAATGAAAAAAACATTTTCGCATTCGTGGACGGGCGGGGGGGGGGGGGGGCGTGGTGAGCAACGTCATCACGCCTCTCACGTGTTTCAGAGGCGTAGTTCAATGCGTCACCTCACTTCACGCATGGAGGAGGGGGGCGCGGCAGGTGACGTTCTCTCGCTCCCGGCGAGAGGACGCTTTGCGTAGTGTATTGGCATCATTGTATCTCCTAGGAGACGAGGGGGGCGGGTGTCTCCTATAGCTGCGTCGGCCATTTTTTTGAAGTCTGGCACCATAAAGACAGTGTTTTCTTATAGGGAGAAAATATAAAAGGTATCAGAATTATTAAATAAATATATATATATAAATATATATATATATATATATATATATATATATATATATATATATATATATATATATATATATATATATATATATACGCACTGCACTCAGTGCTTCAGGTAAAAAGAGAGTGGCCCATATATGGAGATACATATATACACATAGAGAATTGCAATAATAACCTAGTAAATCACGGATTGCATAAACATATACACACACTATATATACACACTATATATGTACATATATACATATCCTATATTCCTGCCCATGGAACTGGCATATAGCATATATTCACAGTAAATTCGATTGTGTCTCTGAAATAGTGAAACAGTTCATTCCCATGGGTGTACGGGTACCCATACTGCATAACAATTAGCATGTGTACCCCATATATCCAAACAAAAGGCTCTTGGCCATTGGTAGCATAGTATACAAATTAAATAAATACAAAATAAAAATATAAAAAAAATCTATATTTTGTCAAAAATTATTATCCTATAGTACATATAGTTCATGTCATGGGTACCTAGTTAAAGGTGCATATATCCTTTGTGTGGAAGTACACAGAGGATATGAAAGTATGTTATATTGCATGTTGTAATAGAAATAATCGTCACGATGCTAGCCTTTATTGTAAGGGTACATAATGCGGGAGGGGGAGGGAGGGACAAGGAGTATGAACCCAGGAGGGGATAGAAGGGACCAGAAATCCCAGGGGAGTAAGTATAGGGGGTGGGGGGTACCCTAAGGTCGGCCCCACTACCGTAAGTTATTGAAAGGAGGGGGATAGAATTCACAACCTGAGTACCTGTTTCATATATATATATATATATATATATATATATATATATATATATATATATATATATATATATATATATATATATGTGTATATATATATATATGTGTATATATATATGTATATATATATATATATATATGTATGTATGTATATACACACACATATACATGGTACCCTAGGACTTGTTAGGGGGTCAAGTCAAAATGTACTCAATATGAACTTTACAGGAGGGAGGTATTAGTTAGATTGTCAAGTCAAAATTTACTCAATATGAACTTTACAGAAGGGGGGTATTAGTTAGATTGTCAAGTCAAAATTTACTCAATATGAACTTTTACAGGAGGGAGGTATTAGTTAAATTGAGTGGAACCAGGGAGGGTCCCTGGAAGTTCACCCTTAAAAAACATGTATCTTGGGGACTGGATTAAAACGTGAATGTTTAATCCCTCAGTCAGATTATAAATTGTGCTCAAGGCATATGTTTAGTCCATCCGGTTGTAGGGTATTTCGTTTATAGATCCAGAACATTTCCCTACTCCTGAGTTTACTCATGCAATTTTTTACAGATTCTGGGATATGTTCAATGGGGCACACTAGTGTTCCTTCTATTTTTTGGTTGTGGAATAGTTTGAAGTGTCTTGAGAGTCCATGTTTCAGATAGCCATTCGTGATGTTTCGTCTATGTTGGCCCCATCGTGTACGAAAAAGTTGGGTGGTGCGGCCTACATACTGCAGGCCACAGGGGCAGGTGATCAGATATATCACATGGCTCGTTGCACAGTCCATATTGTGTCTAATGACATGTGTTTCTCCTGTTAAATTTGACTCAAATTCGGTAGTGTTTAAGGCGATCGATTTGCAGCAAAGGCACCTTGGCTGTAAGCAACGTGTAGCTTGGCCTTGATGGCTGTTGGTTTTTTTCTCCTCTGGCTCCCTGGTCTATCTCTCGTAGGGTGCTTGGTGCCAACCTGTTCTTGAGGGTCCTTGCCCTTCGAAAAATGCACCTTGGTTTGCTGGATAGATTCATTTTGAGCATCGGATCTCTCTGTATTAGGGGCCAGTGTTTCTTCAGGATGTCATTTATTAGCTTGTGTTGATTGGATCCCAGATCGTGTTGATTGGATCCCAGATCGCTGGGAACCTTCGACGCCCAATCAGAAGTCTTGATGAATAAATTTAGGGAGAGGAGTTTCCCTAAAAAACTAACTACAGAAGCAAGGAAGAAAGCTAGAATGACACCGAGAGATGCCCTACTTGAGACCAAAGAACCAAGGGCTAAACCCAAAGAGGATAATAAAGAGGTCAACTTTATCACCCGTTATTCCAATCAACACAAGCTAATAAATGACATCCTGAAGAAACACTGGCCCCTAATACAGAGAGATCCGATGCTCAAAATGAATCTATCCAGCAAACCAAGGTGCATTTTCCGAAGGGCAAGGACCCTCAAGAACAGGTTGGCACCAAGCACCCTACGAGAGATAGACCAGGGAGCCAGAGGAGAAAAAACCAACAGCCATCAAGGCCAAGCTACACGTTGCTTACAGCCAAGGTGCCTTTGCTGCAAATCGATCGCCTTAAACACTACCGAATTTGAGTCAAACTTAACAGGAGAAACACATGTCATTAGACACAATATGGACTGTGCAACGAGCCATGTGATATATCTGATCACCTGCTCCTGTGGCCTGCAGTATATAGGCCGCACCACCCAACTTTTTCGTACACGATGGGGCCAACATAGACGAAACATCACGAATGGCTATCTGAAACATGGACTCTCAAGACACTTCAAACTATTCCACAACCAAAAAATAGAAGGAACACTAGTGTGCCCCATTGAACATATCCCAGAATCTGTAAAAAATCGCATGAGTAAACTCAGGAGTAGGGAAATGTTCTGGATCTATAAACTAAATACCCTACAACCGGATGGACTAAACATATGCCTTGAGCACAATTTATAATCTGACTGAGGGATTAAACATTCACGTTTTAATCCAGTCCCCAAGATACATGTTTTTTAAGGGTGAACTTCCAGGGACCCTCCCTGGTTCCACTCAATTTAACTAATACCCCCTCCTGTAAAGTTCATATTGAGTAAATTTTGACTTGACCCCCTAACAAGTCCTAAGGTACCATGTATATGTGTGTGTATATACATATACATATATATATATATATAGAGAGAGAGAGAGAAGAAACAGGTACTCAGGTTGTGAATTCTATCCCCCTCCTTTCAATAACTTACGGTAGTGGGGCCGACCTTAGGGTACCCCCCACCCCCTATACTTACTCCCCTGGGATTTCTGGTCCCTTCTATCCCCTCCTGGGTTCATACTCCTTGTCCCTCCCTCCCCCTCCCGCATTATGTACCCTTACAATAAAGGCTAGCATCGTGACGATTATTTCTATTACAACATGCAATATAACATACTTTCATATCCTCTGTGTACTTCCACACAAAGGATATATGCACCTTTAACTAGGTACCCATGACATGAACTATATGTACTATAGGATAATAATTTTTGACAAAATATAGATATTTTTTTATATTTTTATTTTGTATTTATTTATTTTGTATACTATGCTACCAATGGCCAAGAGCCTTTTGTTTGGATATATGGGGTACACATGCGAATTGCTATGCAGTATGGGTACCCGTACACCCATGGGAATGAACTGTTTCACTATTTCAGAGACACAATCGAATTTACTGTGAATATATGCTATATGCCAGTTCCATGGGCAGGAATATAGGATATGTATATATGTACATATATAGTGTATATATATATAGTGTGTGTATATGTTTATGCAATCCGTGATTTACTAGGTTATTATTGCAATTCTCTATGTGTATATATGTATCTCCATATATGGGCCACTCTCTTTTTACCTGAAGCACTGAGTGCAGTGCTATGTGCGCATATATATATATATATATTTAATAATTCTGATACCTTTTATATTTTCTCCCTATAAGAAAACACTGTCTTTATGGTGCCAGACTTCAAAAAAATGGCCGACGCAGCTATAGGAGACACCCGCCCCCCTCGTCTCCTAGGAGATACAATGATGCCAATACACTACGCAAAGCGTCCTCTCGCCGGGAGCGAGAGAACGTCACCTGCCGCGCCCCCCTCCTCCATGCGTGAAGCGAGGTAACGCATAGAACTACGCCTCTTTAACACGTGAGAGGCGTGATGACGTTGCTCACCACGCCCCCCCCCCCCCCCCCCGCCCGTCCACGAACGCGGAAATGTTTTTTTCATTTATACCACGAGCGGCTACGGTGGCGCACAAAGGCGCCTGAGCTCGGAGGACTATTCAACAAAAGGTGAGCGGCTTGATACACATATATCTCCTCCTGCTACTTGCCCCAATTTAGACCCACTATGATCTTTACTACAGATGTCACCCAGACAACCCCCTAGCTGATGCTGAAATTTATAATTGAGCGGGCTCAACACTAATTATTTTAAAACAAACTCCACTAACCCAGAGTACACCTCTACCAGAAGGCCGGGATTGTTACACATGTATTTTATATACCCACATTGGGCTTACATATGGAGTTCTTCCCTCCCCTCCCCCTCCTCTTCATAATATGTAGTATAGTGGTGTCTATATTCTGATTTATATATCGTTTTATTTCACAAAATTAATCTGTTGTGGTTTTTGTGGTTGTAATATTTTAATGTCTTACTACAATATGTTTACTTTTTTAAAAGAATTTTTACTGGTTGTAAACTTTCTAATTTTTTAGCCTAAATAGTTAATTATGTGGTGTTCCTATGTCTCAGTGCCCTGTTTCTTTTTCTCCAAGGCACGATACACGACCTGATGAAGCGGCTCTGAACCGCGAAACGCGTTGTCATTTTACGTGCTACAATAAATTCTAATTTTACACTAATTCGAATGGATGTGACTACTTATTAAGGTAGGATCATTCCATTTCTTTTGAACTAATAACTGATTAGTACTAGTACGTCTTATCATTAGAGTCAACATCTATACCAATCTCTGTCGAAAAATTGGTGTTTTTTACACATAGTAATTTGCATAACTATTGGTAATTCCAACAAAAGCCTGATCTATAGTACCTCCAAGGGCGCCTCCTACCCTCCCGTATGGTGAATTTGTAGCATGAATTCTGCATGATGCATATAGTATAGTCAGTGGACATTAAATAGAGGAAAATGTTAAAGGGAACCTGTAGCGAGGAAAATTGTTTAACCACTTCGGGACCACAGTCTTTTCGCCCCTTAAGGACCAGAGCCTTTTTCTCCATTCAGACCACTGCAGCTTTCACGGTTTATTGCTCGGTCATAAAACCTACCACCTAAATGAATTTTACCTCCTTTTCTTGTCACTAATACAGCTTTCTTTTGATGCTATTTGATTGCTGCTGCGAGTTTTACTTTTTATTATATTCATCAAAAAAGACATGAATTTTGTCAAAAAAATGACTTTTTTAACTTTCTGTGCTGACATTTTTCAAATAAAGTAAAATTTCCTATACATTTGAGCGCGAAAGTTATTCTGCTACATGTCTTTGATAAAAAAAAAAACATTCAGTGTATATTTATTGGATTGGGTAAAAGTTATAGCGTTTACAAACTATGGTGCCAAAAGTGAATTTTCCCATTTTCAAGCATCTCTGACTTTTCTGCGCACCTGTCATGTTTCATGAGGGGCTAAAATTCCAGGATAGTACAAATACCCCCCAAATGACCCCATTTTGGAAAGAAGACATCCCAAAGTATTCAGTGAGAGGCATGGTGAGTTCATAGAAGATTTTATTTTTTGTCACAAGTTAGCGGAAAATGACAGTTTGTGACAAAAAAAAAAAAAAAAAAAAGTTTCCATTTCTTCTAACTTGCGACAAAAAAAAATGAAATCTGCCACGGACTCACTATGCTCCTCTCTGAATACCTTGAAGTGTCTACTTTCCAGAATGGGGTCATTTGTGGGGTGTGTTTACTGTCCTGGCATTTGGGGGGTGCCTAATTGTAAGCACCCCTGTAAAGCCTAAAGATGCTCATTGGACTTTGGGCCCCTTAGCGCAGTTAGGCCGCAAAAAAGTGCCACACATGTGGTATTGCCGTACTCAGGAAAAGTAGTATAATGTGTTTTGGGGTGTATTTTTACACATACACATGCTGGGTGGGAGAAATATCTCCGTAAATGACAATTTTTTTATTTTTTTTACACACAATTGTCTATTTATAGAGATATTTCTCCCACTCAGCATGGGTATGTGGAAAAATACACCCCAAAACACATTATACTACTTCTCCTGAGTACGGCGATACCACATGTGTGGCACTTTTTTGCACCCTAACTGCGCTAAGGGGCCCAAAGTCCAATGAGTACCTTTAGGATTTCACAGGTCATTTTGAGAAATTTCGTTTCAAGACTACTCCTCACGGTTTAGGGCCCCTAAAATGCCAGGACAGTATAGGAACCCCACAAATTACCCCATTTTAGAAAGAAGACACCCCAAGGTATTCCGTTAGATGTATGGTGAGTTCATAGAAGATTTTTTTTTTTTGTCACAAGTTAGCGGAAATTGATTGTAATTGTTTTTTTTCACAAAGTGTCATTTTCCGCTAACTTGTGACAAAAAATAAAATCTTCTATGAACTCGCCATTCTCCTAACGGAATACCTTGGGGTGTCTTCTTTCTAAAATGGAGTCATTTGTGGGGTTCCTATACTGCCCTGGCATTTTAGGGGCCCTAAACCGTGAGGAGTAGTCTTGAAACCAAATGTGGCAAAATGACCTGTGAAATCCTAAAGGTACTCATTGGACTTTGGGCCCCTTAGCGCACTTAGGGTGCAAAAAAGTGCCACACATGTGGTACCGCCGTACTCAGGAGAAGTAGTATAATGTGTTTTGGGGTGTATTTTTACACATACCCATGCTGGGTGGGAGAAATATCTCTGTAAATGACAATTATTTGATTTTTTTTACACACAATTGTCCATTTACAGAGAGATTTCTCCCACCCAGCATGGGTATGTATAAAAATACACCCCAAAACACATTATACTACTTCTTCTGAGTACGGCGATACCACATGTGTGACACTTTTTTGCAACCTAGGTGCGCTAAGGGGCCTAACGTCCTATTCACAGGTCATTTTGAGGCATTTGGATTCTAGACTACTCCTCACGGTTTAGGGCCCCTAAAATGCCAGGGCAGTATAGGAACCCCACAAGTGACCCCATTTTAGAAAGAAGACACCCCAAGGTATTCTGTTAGGAGTATGGTGAGTTCATAGAAGATTTTTTTTTTGTCACAAGTTAGCGGAAAATGACACTTTGTGAAAAAAAAAACAATACATATCAATTTCCGCTAACTTGTGACAAAAAATAAAATCTTCTATGAACTCATCATACACCTAAAAGAATACCTTGGGGTGTCTTCTTTCTAAAATGGGGTCACTTGTGGGGTTCCTATACTGCCCTGGCATTTTAGGGGCCCTAAACCGTGAGGAGTAGTCTTGAACCCAAATGTCTCAAAATGACCTGTGAAATCCTAAAGGTACTCATTGGACTTTGGGCCCCTTAGCACAGTTAGGCTGCAAAAAAGTGTCACACATGTGGTATCGCCGTACTCAGAAGAAGTAGTATAATGTGTTTTGTGGTGTATTTTTACATATAACCATGCTGGGTGGGAGAAATATCTCTGTAAATGACACATTTTTGATTTTTTTTACACACAATTGTCCATTTACAGAGAGATTTCTCCCACCCAGCATGGGTATGTGTAAAAATACACCACAAAACACATTATACTACTTCTCCTGAGTATGGCGATACCACATGTGTGACACTTTTTTGCAGCCTAGGTGCGCTAAGGGGCCCAACGTCCTATTCACAGGTCATTTTGAGGCATTTGTTTTCTAGACTACTCCTCACGGTTTAGGGCCCCTAAAATGCCAGGGCAGTATAGGAACCCCACAAGTGACCCCATTTTAGAAAGAAGACACCCCAAGGTATTCCGTTAGGGGTATGGTGAGTTCATAGAAGATTTTATTTTTTCTCACAAGTTAGTGAAAAATGACACTTTGTGAAAAAAACAATAACAATCCAATTTCCGCTAACTTTTGACAAAAAATAAAATATTCTATGAACTCATCATACACCTAACAGAATACCTTGGGGTGTCTTCTTTCTAAAATGGGGTCACTTGTGGGGTTCCTATACTGCCCTGGCATTTTACGGGCCCAAAACTGTGAGTAGTCTGGAAACCAAATTTCTCAAAATGACTGTTCAGGGGTATAAGCATCTGCAAATTTTGATGACAGGTGGTCTATGAGGGGGCAAATTTTGTGGAATCGGTCATAAGCAGGGTGGCCTCTTAGATGACAGGATGTATTGGGCCTGATCTGATGGATAGGAGTGCTAGGGGGGTGACAGGAGGTGATTGATGGGTGTCTCAGGGGGCGGTTAGAGGGGAAAATAGATGCAATCAATGCACTGGGGAGGTGATCGGAAGGGGGTCTGAGGGGGATCTGAGGGTTTGGCCGAGTGATCAGGAGCCCACACGGGGCAAATTAGGGCCTGATCTGATGGGTAGGTGTGCTAGGGGGTGACAGGAGGTGATTGATGGGTGTCTCAAGGTGTGATTAGAGGGGGGAAATAGATGCAAGCAATGCACTGGCGAGGTGATCAGGGCTGGGGTCTGAGGGCGTTCTGAGGTGTGGGCGGGTGATTGGGTGCCCGCAAGGGGCAGATTAGGGTCTAATCTGATGGGTAACAGTGACAGGTGGTGATAGGGGGTGATTGATGGGTAATTAGTGGGTGTTTAGAGGAGAGAATAGATGTAAACAATGGATTTGGGAGGTGATCTGATGTCGGATCTGCGGGCGATCTATTGGTGTGGGTGGGTGATCAGATTGCCCGCAAGGGGCAGGTTAGGGGCTGATTGATGGGTGGCAGTGACAGGGGGTGATTGATGGGTGGCAGTGACAGGGGGTGATTGATGGGTGATTGACAGGTAATCAGTGGGTTATTACAGGGGAGAACAGATGTAAATATTGCACGGGCGAATTGATAAGGGGGGGGTCTGAGGGCAATCTGAGCGTGTGGGCAGGTGATTGGGTGCCCGCAAGGGGCAGATTAGGGTCTAATCTGATGGGTAACAGTGACAGGTGGTGATAGGGGGTGATTGATGGGTAATTAGTGGGTGTTTAGAGGAGAGAATAGATGTAAACAATGGATTTGGGAGGTGATCTGATGTCGGATCTGCGGGCGATCTATTGGTGTGGGTGGGTGATCAGATTGCCCGCAAGGGGCAGGTTAGGGGCTGATTGATGGGTGGCAGTGACAGGGGGTGATTGATGGGTGGCAGTGACAGGGGGTGATTGATGGGTGATTGACAGGTAATCAGTGGGTTATTACAGGGGAGAACAGATGTAAATATTGCACGGGCGAATTGATAAGGGGGGGGTCTGAGGGCAATCTGAGCGTGTGGGCAGGTGATTGGGTGCCCGCAAGGGGCAGATTAGGGTCTAATCTGATGGGTAACAGTGACAGGTGGTGATAGGGGGTGATTGATGGGTAATTAGTGGGTGTTTAGAGGAGAGAATAGATGTAAACAATGGATTTGGGAGGTGATCTGATGTCGGATCTGTGGGCGATCTATTGGTGTGGGGGGGTGATCAGATTGCCCGCAAGGGGCAGATCAGGGGCTGATTGATGGGTGGCAGTGACAGGGGGTGATTGACGGGTGATTGACAGGTGATTGACAGGTGATTGACAGGTGATTGACAGGTGATCAGGGGGGATAGATGCATACAGTACACGGGGGGGGGGGGGGGGGTCTGGGGGGGGTCTGGGGAGAATCTGAGGGGTGGGGGGGTGATCAGGAGGGAGTAGGGGGCAGATTAGGGACTTAAAAAAAAAATAGCGTTGACAGATAGTGACAGGGAGTGATTGATGGGTGATTAGGAGGGTGACTGGGTGCAAACAGTGGTCTGGGGGGTGGGCAGGGGGGGGTCTGAGGGGTGCTGTGGGCGATCAGGGGGCAGGGGGGGGGGAAATCAGTGTGTTTGGTGCAGACTAGGGTGGCTGCAGCCTGCCCTGGTGGTCCCTCGGACACTGGGACCACCAGGGCAGGAGGCAGCCAGTATAATAGGCTTTGTATACATTACAAAGCCTATTATACACTGTTGCAGCGGCGATCCGGATGCCAGTAACCCGCCGGCGCTTCCGAACGGCCGGCGGGTTACGGCGAACGGGGGGCGGAGCCAGTCCCCGGCGGCTGATCGCGTCACGAATGACGCGATCGCCGCATAGCCACTCCCGCAGCCGCCCCCGCCGATGGGCGTATTGCGGTCGTTTGGGCCCAGACTTTGCCGCCGCCCATCGGCTGGGGGCGGTCGTTATGTGGTTAAAATAAACGCATGACGTAGCTGCAAATGAATATTGCATATTAATCTCACAGCCAGTTCCTCTCAGAGGCTCACCATTTTCTTCTTACAGTGATCCCTACCAGTTCTGAAAAATGTTGTCAGAACTGAAATATACCAGTTTCTGTCAGTTATATAGCAGCAGCTGTCAGTTACAACTGAATGTGCAAGGTAATGTCCATGTTTCCCTATGGCTCAAGTGGATGATATTACAGTTTAACAGTGTGCTGACCAGGAAACGGTTATGGGGTAGTGTTGGGCGAACAGTGTTCGCCACTGTTCGGGTTCTGCAGAACATCACCCTGTTCAGGTGATGTTCGAGTTCGACCGAACACCTGATCGTGTTCGGCCAAACAGTTCGGCCATATGGCCGAACTAAGAGCGCATGGTCGAACGTTCCCCGAACGTTCGGCTTGCGCTGTGATTGGCCGAACGGGTCACGTGGTTCGGACCCGAACGCGCTCTGATTGGCCGAACGGGTCACGTGGTTCGGGTAAATAAATACCCGATCCACGTCATTTCTCCGCCATTTGTCTGTGGGTTTAGCTTTGGGTAGGCAGGCAGGGTAGTTCTCTCTCCAGCCAGGCTAGCCAGGGTCCCCCCAGTCATTGTGTCGCTGCTGGGAACAGTAGTACACCGCTCACCCACACTATATAGCATTGTGTTTACTGCCACTCTGTGTCTCTGCTGGGAACAGTAGTACACCGCTCACCCGCCACTGTATAGCATTGTGCTCTGTGTCGCTGCTGGTAATAGTAGTACACCGCTCACCCACCACTGTATAGCATTGTGCTCTGTGTCGCTGCTGGGAATAGTAGTACACCGCTCACCCACCACTGTATAGCATTGTGCTCTGTGTCGCTGCTGGGAATAGTAGTACACCGCTCACCCACCACTGTATAGCATTGTGCTCTGTGTCGCTGCTGGGAATAGTAGTACACCGCTCAGCCACCACTGTATAGCATTGTGCTCTGTGTCGCTGCTGGGAATAGTAGTACACCGCTCACCCACCACTGTATAGCATTGTGCTCTGTGTCGCTGCTGGGAATAGTAGTACACCGCTCACCCACCACTATATAGCATTTCTGTACTGCCACTGTACTGCTGCCAGTCGGCGTGTACTTTAAGGATACGTGAAATGAAGAAGAAATCCTGTGAAAGAGGAAGGGGCAAGGGAAGAGGTGTTTCCCCTGACGGTTCACGTACAGGCCACAGTGGAGCACCGAAGAAAACCCACTCAATACCGCCCATGTTGTCCAGGAAATCAACCCTCACAAATCCAAAAGAACAGGACCAGATAATTAATTGGATGACCTCTCAAGCGTCCAGCAGTGGGTTAAGCAGCACTAGCACATCACGCACGAGGTCCGAGTCCTCAGCCAGTTACAAGGAGCCAGTGGGCACAAAGCTGACACAACCGGCAGCGACACCACGCACACAACTGCCAAATAACCAGTCCGAAGAATTTCCTCAGGACACAATGGGGTATTCGCAGAAGCTATTCTCAGCCCAACAAACTTCCACCTTTCAAAGGTCAATGGAACAGCCAGAAATGTTGTGCCCGGATTCACAACCATTTACTGTGGGAAATGCACCGCGCACTGAAATGCAAGGCGAGTCCGAGGACTTTGAAACCCAAATCCCAGAGCAAGTTGGGCAGGAGGGATTTCAATTGCAGGAGGTCGGCCGAGAAGATCTGGAAGACGACGTTGGAGTGAGCTGCGCAGAGGTTGTTCTGGGGAGCTCTACTCCACGGCGGCAGCCCACAATCGCATATGACGAGTTTGAGGAGATGGAAGAGGAGGGTTTGGACAATGTGGACACAGACCCAGATTTTGTATGTGAAGGAGAACATCGCCGTCGTAGCAGCACAGATGAGTCTGTTAAAGAACCCACTGCTGCACGAGTTGCCCTTGTGCCACAAGGTAGGCGGCGCGAAATTTCAGGCACCACAAGCGTGGACGTTCAAGTGAGACGCAAAAGAGGCGCAAACAGAAATCGCCAGCAAGGCAGGTGCTCCAAAGTCTGGCCTTTCTTTGAAGACTGCAGTGAGGATGGTACCATGGTGATTTGCAAGGTGTGCAAGACCCGCCTGAGCAGGGGGAAAAATATTAAAGAGAATCTGTATTGTTAAAATCGCACAAAAGTAAACATACCAGTGCGTTAGGGGACATCTCCTATTACCCTCTGTCACAATTTCGCCGCTCCCCGCCGCATTAAAAGTGGTTAAAAACAGTTTTAAAAAGTTTGTTTATAAACAAACAAAATGGCCACCAAAACAGGAAGTAGGTTGATGTACAGTATGTTCACACATAGAAAATACATCCATACACAAGCAGGCTGTATACAGCATTCCTTTTGAATCTCAAGAGATCATTTGTGTGTTTCTTTCCCCCCTGAGGGGGGAGTGCATAGCAGAACCACAACACTGAAGAACTTGGCAGCCTTCCAGACACAGGCTGACAAGTCTGACAGGGGAAAGATACATTGATTTATTACAGAGACTGTGATAGTACAAAGTGCTGCAGTAAGCCAGAACACATTAGAATAGCTTTTGGAACTTGTAGGATGATAAAAAACAGGATGCAATTTTTGTTTACGGAGTCTCTTTAACAACCTCTCCACCACCAGCATGACCCGCCACATGGTATCCAAACATCCCACTCTGTGGGCAAACGCGGCAGGACAGGGTACCAGCAACACTGCCTCCCTTGGGGTCACCAGACTCACCACCAGACCCTCCTCAGCAGCAGCAGTAGCCCAGCCATTGCATGGGTTCACAACAACATTCACAAACATCAGACGACGCTGACACTGTCACTTTCTGGAATAGTGCTCTTGAGGTCTCCCAGTCTTCATCAAACACAACAACCAACAGCCCTTCAGTGTGCAGCCCTACGGTTCAGTTGTCTGTCTCGGAGATGTTTGAGCGCAAGAGGAAATTTCCAGCAAATGACCCCGGGGCCGTGGCATTAACAGCCAGCATAGCCAAGCTTCTGGCCTGCGAAATGCTGCCATATCGAGTGGTGGAGACAAACAGCTTCAAGGGCATGATGTCAGTGGCCATCCCACGTTACGTGGTTCCCAGCCTCTACCACTTTGCGCGCTCTGCAGTGCCCGAGTTGCATGAGCACGTGGTCAGCAAAATAACCCGAAGCTTGAAGAATGCCGTTGCCTGCAAGGTTCACCTCACCACTGACACCTGGACGAGTGCGTTCGGCCAGGGTCGATACATCTCCCTTACCGCGCACTGGGTGAACCTTGTGGAGCCTGGCAGCGATTCCTCACCTGCTACGGCGCGGGTGTTGCCCACGCCGCAAACAGCTGCACCGCCGTCCCTCCCACTGGATAACAACAGCAGCACCTACCTCTCTGACTCCTTCTCCTCCAACGCATCTCAAAGCTGTACCTCATCCGGAAACGCTAACCCAGCAGCAGTAGGATCGTGGAAGCAGTGCAGCACAGCTGTTGGCATGCGTCAGCAAGCGTCCTGAAGCTGATCTGCCTTGGGGATAAGCAGCACACAGGGGAGGAAATTTGGAGGGGAATAAAGGAACAGACGGATTTGTGGCTGGCACCGCTGGACCTGAAACCGGGCATGGTTGTGTGTGATAATGGGAGTAATCTCATTCGCGCTTTAAGGTTGGCTAAGCTGACACACATCCCTTGCCTGGCGCACGTGATGAACCTAGTAGTTCAGCGGTTCCTGAGGACATACCCAGGCGTGGCCGATCTTCTGTTGAAGGTGCGACGAGTGGCCAAACATTGTAGAAATTCCAGTACTGCTTCGGGGGCACTCGCCATGATGCAGGAGTGCTTCAATCTCCCCCACCATCGCTTGCTGTGTGATGTCCCTACGCGCTGGAATTCTACGCTGCACATGCTAGCCCGCTTTTGCGAGCAGAAGAGTGCAGTGGTCCAGTACATGACGGCGCAGTACCGAGGCGCATCCGGACAGCTGCCAAGCTTCTGTGGATCCGATTGGGCCAACATGTTGGACCTCTGCCAAGTCCTCCAAAATTTTGAGCAATCCACGTTGCTTGTGAGCAGTGACAACTCTTCAGTCAGCATTACCATACCACTGCTGTGTTTACTGAAGAAGTCAATGTTGAAAATCAAGGAAACAGCTGTCATGATGCAACTGGGGGAATCTGAAGGAGAAAACAATCAGCGTGATGATACCAACATCAGGCCATCTGCTTTAGGAAACGCTGGCCCCAGCAGCTATGACGAAGAAGAGGAGGAGAAACAGCTGGAGTTGGAGCAGGAATTTCATGCCACCACTGACGAGGGCCAGAGCGGTGCACGTTGGACTTCCACAATTGAGCGCGAATGGTCAGCAGAAGCAGACCAGGAAGAAGGTGACGACTATGATGCATCACAACTATCACAACGCTCACAAGAGGATGATGAGGATTCTGGCAGGACTCTGGCACACATGGCTCAATTCATGCTAGACTGCATTGAACGTGACCCACGCATTGTGCGCATTCTGGACAACACCAATTACTGGGTTTATACCCTTCTGGATCCACGGTACAAACACACTGTTCCAAAACTGCTTGAAGAAAGAGCCAGACAGGTCAAAATGGAAGAATACCAGCAGGCCCTTGTGGAGATTTTAGAGAGGAGATTGACATCCTCCCCCTCCTCTAGCCAGTTGTACGCCGACAGACTGACTTCCGCAAACCCAGGACGACCAGGAGGGCAGCAAACAACACAAGCCGCAGCTAGTGCCCAAAAGGGAATGGTATCGGCAGTGTCCTTGGAGTGGGAAAATTTTCTGACACCCCATGCAGCAGCCCACAGAACAGCAAGCGTGCAGATCCACCTCCAACACCGACCGCCTGGAGAAGATGGTCAAGGACTACATGTCAGATGGCGTAGCTGTGTTGAACAATCCATCTGCACCCTTCAACTATTGGGTATCGAAGCTAGACACCTGGCACGACCTGGTAATGTACGCAATAGAGGTGCTGGCTTGCCCGGCAGCCAGCGTTATGTCGGAACGCTGTTTCAGTGCTGCCGAAGGCATCGTCACAGATCGGCGTATCCGCCTCTCCACAGAAAATGCAGACCGTCTGACTCAAATTAAAATGAATCAATCCTGGATTGGAAATGACTACGCAACACTCCCGGACCCCAACCAAGTAACATGAACAATGAACATCTGTGATGGGTTAGCGTTTCCGGTCCCTGTTTATTGAACCTCTCATCTGTATTACATTTATGACTGCATGGCGACAAAATGCATTGCTATCCGCACGCTTCTTGTCCTCATGCAAGGCCTGGGTTGCGCCTCAAAGCGTGGCCTTCTCCTCCTGCGCCGCCCTCCTCCTGTTCCATCACGTGTGCTGCTGCTGGGTTAGCGTTACCGGTCCCTTTTCCTGGAACCTCTTATCTGTATTACATTTATGACTGCATGGCGACAAAAAGCATGTTACCTGTGCAAAGAAAAATGACATTTTCCGCATTTAAAAGACATTTTTTCCTTTGAAACTTTACAATCAATTTTCTCAAAAACTAAAAAACTATAAGCTCTTTTTCAAATATTTTTTTTTCCTCTTGTACCCACTCCCAAGGTGCACATACCCTGCAAATTTGGGGTATGTAGCATGTAAGGAAGTTTTACAAAGCACGAAAGTTCGGGTCCCCATTGACTTCCATTATGTTCGGAGTTCGGCGCGAACACCCGAACATCGCGGCCATGTTTGGCGAACGTTCGCGAACCCGAACATCCAGGTGTTCGCCCAACACTATGGAGGACGGAGAATTCCATTGATCACAGTGGACAAATGGGATGCACGAGAGGAGAAAGAAATTGAGTAGTAGACTACACAGTAGGTACATATGACTTGTGTATGGTTATTTTCACTTTTTATTTTCAGTTCAGGTTCTCTTTAAGTACAGATGTACTATATATTTATACATCCAGTTATGTGCAGTACTCTTTCTTTCGTTAGAATTTTTGGAGCAAGTTGGTGGAAATTAAACAGGGAAAAGCTTAGTGAAGTGCAGCTGTACAGTTTTCAGACATTCAGTTATGTGCAGTTTGTACCCTTTCTTATCTCATCTTGTGTTTGAATATCTGGAGTGGACATAGACTTCACTATACAGTTCCTTATTTCTGAAAGATCCACTTCATTGAAGTGAGTTCCATTTTCATGCATTTAGTAAGTACATTCCTTCTTCTGAGTAATGAATCGGGACCCATCTCTTAGTTTACTGTATGTGACTTTGAAAAAAATAGATTTAAATGGCCACTTTAAAACACCTATGCTGTAGTGTACACTGTACAGCAAGTTGGCTCTATTAATGCCCCCATGTTCTCGCTACAAGTCAGGCCCGCTACATCACTTCCTGATTGATTATGTCTGACAGCTGCATGGCAGAAAATTGAAGCACTGTGACCTTATCGGCGTATTGCTTCTCCTGAATTTTTGCTATGTTAAGACAAAATCCAATGAGGAGTAATAATCTGGAATGAACAAGCTCTTAATTTTCAACACATGGGCCCTACAACCTGCAGAGCTTTTAGTATGTGAGGGTGTCCACCTTGTCATGTACAAATAGTGAGGCTTCTCTGATGGCATGCATTTTATTTTTTTCATATGTTTCTCCAGATGAAGGTGAAGATTTTTGGGTATATCGCTGGGTTCATGTGATCGATGGGACCTCCGACCAACCCTTTATACTTGAAATTTATGCAACCTCACAGCCCAATAAATTTAATGACATACACCCTAGTAAGTATATATTATGCACCATAGTCAAGTTGCTAATCAATGGGTGGCTCATTTCTTGATGGGTTTCTAGCAGCCTAAGCATTTTTGTTTTCTTTCTTCCATGTAACCATTAGAAATGTTTAGCAATCTCTCTTCTCTTGGTGGGAGACCTTAGGATAGGAATTGCATAATGACAGCACAGGATGTATAATAACTTTTCTTTCTGCTGTATGTAGCTTTCCAGCAAAAAGCAGTAAATCAATGACACTAGCGAAGGAATGAACATTCTGAATACTCTTATACAACAAAACGTTTAATGTTATCATTTTTGAAAGGATGGATCATTTAACCATTTCTGGATCCTTGCTACGTAAAAATATGCCCCGTACTTCACTTGCGGATCAGGGGCGTATATATACACGCATTGTTTACTTACCACCACAATTTGTGATGGTCGCCTTCATCGCAATCCTGTCCTTCTGTGATCAGTGGATGGGAAACAGCTGTTCCAAAAACCCGATCTCTGTGCCTCTGATGAATGATATAAACAATTAAGGGGCCCATACACTGGTCGATTTCAGCCATTGATGATCGATCAGAAATCGATTCTTTTAGATCTATCTATTGATCGATTTTTGGCCAATTTTGATTGATTTCGATGGATTTGATCTATCTGACAGGATGGAAGATCTAGGTCGATCTGCTGCTGGTAGCAGATCCATGGTCCATAGAGTTGCATTGGATCTAATGGTCCAATAATGCATGTAGATAGATTTCCAATACGTTTCATTCTGAAATCTATAGGAAATCTGTTCCTAGTTTGTGGCACACATCAGGTAGATTCCTGTCAGATTCAACTTGACAGGCATCTGACAGAAACAGTGGCGGCTCCAGGAAATTTTTTTAGGGGGTGCTATGCAGGTGCTGGACCAATTTCCGGGGGAGCTGACGACCTGCGGCGCGCGAAGCGCGCCGCGCCAAAAATGGGTGTGGCCACAACCTGCGGCGCGCGAAGCGCGCCGCGGCGAAAAAATGGGCGTGGTCATGACCGGATGAGGGCGGGGCTAACTGTAATTTAAAGTGAACCCAGGGTGAGAGTGATATGGTGGCTGCCATATTTATTTCCTTTTAAACAATACTAGTTGCCTGGCAGCCCTGCTGATCTATTTGGCTGTAGTAGTGAACTGAATTACACCAGAAACAAGCCATGCAGCTAATCTTGTCAGTTCTGACAATATTGTCAGAAACCCCTGACCTGCTGCATGCTTGTTCAGGGTCTATGGTTGAAAGAATAAGAGGCAGAGGACCAGCACGGCAGCCAGGCAACTGGTATTGCTTAAAGGGAGATAAATATGGCAGCCTCAATATTATTCTCACCTCGGGTTCCCTTTAAAAGTGCAACGCAAAGACAGAGGGCCCAAGTTTTGGTGACCCTTTTCCCTGAAAATTCACATAATTGTGCAGGTTTTCTCAAGAAAATACACGTAATGTGAGCAGATTTTAACAAAAAACACGTCCAATGACCCCAATATGCACAATCGTTATCAGATATGGCCCCAATATGCACAATCGTTATCAGATATGGCCCCAATATGCACAATCGTTATCAGATATGGCCCCAATATGCACAATCGTTATCAGATATAGCCCCAATATGCACAATCGGTAGCAGATATGACCCCAATATGCACAATCGTTAGCAGATATGACCCCAATATGCACAATCGTTATCAGATATGGCCCCAATATGCACAATCGTTATCAGATATGGCCCCAATATGCACAATCGTTATCAGATATGGTCCCAATATGCACAATCGGTAGCAGATATGGTCCCAATATGCACAATCGGTGGCAGATATGGTCCCAATATGCACAATCGGTGGCAGATATGGTCCCAATATGCACAATCGGTGGCAGATATGGTCCCAATATGCACAATCGGTGGCAGATATGGTCCCAATATGCACAATCGGTGGCAGATATGGTCCCAATATGCACAATCGGTAGCAGATATGGCCCCAATATGCACAATCGGTAGCAGATATGACCCCAATATGCACAATCGGTAGCAGATATGACCCCAATATGCACAATCGGTAGCAGATATGACCCCAATATGCACAATCGGTAGCAGATATGACCCCAATATGCACAATCGGTAGCAGATATGACCCCAATATGCACAATCGGTAGCAGATATGACCCCAATATGCACAATCGGTAGCAGATATGACCCCAATATGCACAATCGGTAGCAGATATGACCCCAATATGCACAATCGGTAGCAGAAATGACCCCAATATGCACAATCGGTAGCAGAAATGACCCCAATATGCACAATCGGTAGCAGAAATGACCCCAATATGCACAATCGGTAGCAGAAATGACCCCAACATGCACAATCGGTAGCAGATATCGCCCCAATATGCACAATCCGTAGCAGATATGACCCCAATATGCACAATCCGTAGCAGATATGACCCCAATATGCACAATCCGTGGCAGATATGACCCCAATATGCACAATCCGTGGCAGATATGACCCCAATATGCACAATCCGTGGCAGATATGACCCCAATATGCACAATCCGTAGCAGATATGACCCCAATATGCACAATCCGCATCACCTGAAAAAGAAAAGAAAAACCCATTTACTCACCTACAGCCAGAAGACCTTCTTTCCCGACCTCCCGTCCCGAGTCCCGACCTCATTGTGGCGCGCAGCGCCCGCGCGCCCACGATCCTCTTCCTTCCCGACGTCACGACGAGACTTCCTGCCTGCATGCAGAGAGCAGGGCTACGGGAAAATGGCCGCCCGAAGTCTGCAGAACAGGGCTCCGGGCGGCCATCTTACCGTAGCCCTGCCTGCTGCTCCGTGCTGCCGGTGTGTGAACTGACTTGGCGTCTTTTAGACGCCTGAAGTCAGTTCACTCCAGGGGGTGCTTTGGGGGTGCTTGGACAATTCTAGGGGGTGCTCGAGCACCCCCAAGCACCCCCCTGGCGCCGCCACTGGACAGAAATCTTATCTGATGGTCGAATCTGCTGCAAATCTATAAGTGTATGGCCACCTTTACACACACTAGTTCCCGTCTACTGTTAGCACTCAGGGAGTCGGGAACAAAGTGTTGAGGTCTCTTGTGGCCAAAAAGTAAAATACACCCAAATACACCATAATACACTTTTACATAGAAAAATTAAATACATTTTTATTATTTTTTAATCCCTTGCACCCCTACCCCTTAGTTACCAAAAATATTTACAAAAAAAAATAAAAAATACGATTTAAAAAAAACAAAACTACATAAATTAGGGACTTTTTTTCTAATATGTATGTCATGAGGGTATATTACTGGTGCTTTTGTAAATAAAGGCTTGTAATTATTTTTGTATAAAAAAACACTAAATGGTAAAAAAAATACACATTTATTTCCCAAAAATTAAATGTTGTAATTCTTTTTGTATAAAAAAAACACTAAATGGTAAAAAAAAATACACATTTATTTCCCAAACATTAAATGTTGTAATAACTGAGACAAATGGGCAAAATAAAATGTCTGTTTTATCTACAATAGCACATTTTATCTTTAAACTACAGTGGCTGAAAGCTGAAAAATGAAGGATGAATTTGTGCAATGTTTTTCTTCTTCCTCCCTGTAAAGTGCATAGAAAATATAATAATTCTTAGCAAAAGGTACTGCCCAAAGAAAGCCTAGTTTGTACCACAAAAAATAATATATAGGGTGTGATAAGTAGTCATAAAATGATTGGCAAAAGAATGGGAGGAGCATGATGTGAAAATTGCTGGGTGTTTTTTTTTTGGGGGGGTTTTTGTACACAAACGCTGCTTCATATCAGTGCTGCCAGGCTCAACAGATAGACTTAATTGGAAAGTTCATTATATCTGGCAAAACATGGTTTGGAAGTGGTTAATTGTGCTTAGGAAGCATTATATATACAAGGGTCATCCAGAAAGTTACACCCGTTTGCTTTTATCTGATGCTCAAAGTATTCTTTCAATGTAATGCAACTTGTTTCTATGTAATATCAGACAGCTAATATACACTAGAGTAGACATTGAAAGGAGATGCATTGTTTTGAAAACCGAAATACATGTCATTAGATGCCTTAAAGGAAACCAGAGCTCAGACAAAGAAAAAGATGTATACATACCTTGGGCTTCCTCCAGCCCCATCCGCTTGGATCGCTCCCCTGCTGCTGTCCTCCGATGTCTGCAACTCCAGTACCAGTTCCCTGCACTTCCGTCAGTCGGAGCCAGTCTACGCAGGAGAAGTGCGCTCTTTGTGTATCTCTCCAGCAGCTGCTGGAGAGATACGTAGAAGGCGCACTTCTCTTACGCCAGACTGGCTCCGACTGTCGGAAGTGCGGGGACCCGGTACCAGAGCTGCAGACATTGGAGGACAGCAGCGGGGGAGCGATCCAAGCAGATGGGGCTGGAAGAAGCCCAAGGTATGTATAAATCTTTTTCTTTTTCTGAGCTCTGGTACACTTTAATTGCAACGTCAGTAGGGTCTTACAGGAATCCTAGCTAAGTTATGACAAATAGATACGACCTCTTGTTTGCTCAAACATCACATACCACAGACTCGGGGTGGTGAGGAGGCATTGTAAAACCAGAGTTCAAAAGTCAAGTACAGGCAGAGTGCATACAATATTTGTTATAGGCTAACCCCTAGCATGTTAAACATCTTGCACTATGCCAAATTACAGGGGTCCCCACAAAAAGCTACAGGATGGCATTAAATAAGATGGTAAACAAATTGTCTGCAAATATCAGGACTGGACATACTTTTATCCCTGGTAATGCTCGTTACACACATGAGATAAGTCTTTGGAAAATAATCTAAGGCCAATTTTACCACCTTCATGTAGTACGAGAGCATACCTACACAGTCTATTCTATTAAGCTTCGTACACCCATCAGATAAAAATCTTTGCAAACTGAGGAATTAATCTGTCACGTAGGTTTGTCAGAAAGATGCTGTACACATGCAAAAGATCAGTTCCTGCAAAATGCTTTCATAGTCTATTAACTTCCTTCTTTTTAATGCATGCCTGTACATGCAAAAGTTAAGATGCAGATCTCATATGCACCTTGTTTAATGAACGATCATCTGCAGACCAGATCCAACGGGATGAATCTGAAAGATTGAGGGACAAATATCTTACATTGCTTTCTTTGGAGGTCTTTTGTGAACTTTCTTACAAAGGTTATTTGCAGATTATCTTTGATGTTTCATTTTTTTAAAAGACTTTAATCTTATGAGTACCCAGCTTTACTATTCAAAATCAGCTACATGGAGGTGGTAAAATTGGCCAGTGATTGACCAATTACAATTAAAAATATGTACTTGGTTTTAGTCTAGAACAGTCTGCTTTTACATGCTTCTCAAATTCCAAAAAGAAGGAAACCCAGGCAGTGGAATTCTCAGGAAGAACATCTCAGGGTGGTTGGAGAACATTTTGAAACCTCTGGTCTGTAAGAGGCCCAGCTACATACAGGATATTACCAACCTCTTGAATCAACTGGCGGCTATCGGGTCCAGTGACATGGAGTATATGTACACCAATATCCCCCATGACGGTATTGTGGCCTGTCGTAAATATGTTCAAGGTCTGGACATACCTATAGAGCCAGTTGCTGGACTGATGAGGTTAATTTTCCCCCATAATCATTTTACTTTTGGACAGGAGACCTACCTAATGTTTTAGAATAACTCCTTTTACCTTCTAATTTCCTTTTGTAGTGACATATTTGGTGTGCACACAGATGCGTGTTATTCTTGAACACCCTGAGAATCAACCCTACCTCACAACATCAAATGAAAGTCAAGTGTTTATATCTGGTATGTAAACCAGTGTTTTAATTTGCCTTTAATGTGCTTTTGACTTGGGTAAATGATAGGTACAGGTGGTCCCCTACTTAAAGGATACCCGAAGTGACATATGACATGATGAGATAGACATAGATTTATACATACCTGGGGCTTCCTCCAGCTCCATAAGCCTGGATCGCTCCCATGCTGCCTTTCTCTGCTGCCTCTGTCCACCGGTACTGGGTCCCGTCATTGCGGCCAGTCGATGCAAGCGCAGTGCGCTCCCTCCGTACTGCGCAGGCGCATGCGTACAGAGCCGGAGGGAGCCCCGGTGCATGCAGGAGACTGGTGTCCGGTGGAAGTGACGGGATCCGGTACTGGCGATAGAGGCAGCGGAGGACGGCGGCGTGGGAGCAATCCAGGCTTATGGAGCTAGAGGAAGCCCCAGGTATGTATAACATCTTTTTCCATTTTTCAGCTTTCCCTCGTCTCTGGTTCCCTTTAAGGGTTTGAATGAGGCCTAACTGTGGCACAATTATCTGCTTCACCAAGTCAGCAATACTTAACATCAATGTTCCAGAGAGTGACCAATATGAAGGAAAATAGTGTTTATTTCTTAACTATTTAAGCAGGCATATAATATTGAGTCAGATTATTTTTGTTAATTCCTTATCTGTTAAGGTGCCCATTAATGGTACAATTTTTCCTTCAGATTCGATCTTTCAACACTTTTTATTATCGAATTTTATAGAAAACTGTGCCATTTGTGACACAAATCGATGTGATACGATTCTTTGGTCGATCATTACAGGAAAAATCAGAAGTTAGATCGAATCAGAATGTAAAACCTTAAATCATTCAGTTTATAGGAACAATCGATAATTGCCTTCCAATTAGTTTGATCATTCATAATGCTTTGAAAGATCACATCTGATGATAAAATTGTACCGTTAATGGGCACTTTTAGTTAGAAGTAGCTATGTGCTTGTTTAACATATGCCATTCAGTGTTTGCAGTATGCACCTGCTCAGAGGGAAACTGTCATTTCTTGCGATGGAAACTTGGCTCACACAAGCACAAATTTTCAGAGTTCCGATTATTATTCAGTTCAGATGTCCCAAATATGAGTCACAACCATAATTTATGCTGTAAAAAGATATGTAAAAGAGTCATAGCAAGACTTTCATTACAAGGTATTCCCATGAAGAGTTCTGATATTAAGTTATCTTTTTATATTTTGATTATAACTTTGCTCATTTTCCATTAACCTTCCTCAAGATCTGTTTTATTGTTTTGCTATATTACTGGTATTACTATTATGATAAAACTTACCCTGTGTTGTGAATAGAATAGGTGGTCATGGGCTATGTGCAGACTTACTAATGATTGTTGCCATGTGTCATACTTAGCATTGATATAGGATGTAAATTGTCTGTATGTATATCTCCTAATGAATGACTAGGCCTAGCCAGTTAATGTGAAATCATATTGTACTAAGCTGGAGAGCTGTTGTTTATCTTTATTGACATAGCTTCTTCTGCTCTTCTCCCCTTGGTATTTCATGAATGCTTTTTTTACAAACTGATAGCCTTCTCGGCCTCCCTGCAGTCTAGTAACATTTCTGCAATATAATAAACAGGTCTGTAAGAAGCCAGTAGGTGGCTAAAGCTGGCCACTAACAGTCCAATTTCTAGCGAAAAATCGTTCGAGAGATCAGAAATTCTGATCGGACGAAAAATCGTTCACTACACCATCAACGAACCAATCTTTGCTTCCTATCTATCACAACCAACAAGAAAATCCAAATTTTGGTTCGACAAAAATTCATTCAGACGACATTTTTTTCACTCGTTCATAACTGACATCTTGACCATGCCGCTCTCCAAGTTCAGTTTGGAAGGAGTGTGGTAGCCAGGCCATGCCTGGCTTTTTAGAAGATAATCAGCCACAGCCAGTCTTGAATTTTTCCTGGGCTTCATAGTGGAGAACTGCACCATGATTTACTGCATATACTCGAGTATAAGCCGACCCGAGTATAATCCGATCCCCCAACTTTTACCTTAAAAATTGTGGGAAAATGATTGGCTCATGTATAAGCCGGGGATAGGAAATGCATGGTGCACTGGTGACTTTTAGAGTGGACCTGAACTCTTGCAGTGGACAGAAGAAAAACAGGGAAATGCCTCCCCCTCATCTTTCAGCTGACTGACAGGGAAGAACAGCTAATTAGTAAATACAGGATGTTAACAATATGTCTGCTTCCATAAAAGCAGGAAGTGAAAACACTGCAGATGTATTGCAGGATTTGTATTAGCTATAAACAAAGATTTTTTTCTTTAAAGGTTATGATTTTGCTTATCTTTTAGAGCTGAGATGAAGTTCTGTGTTCTTAGTCAAAATAGAATGCTACTACACAAATTGTAAATTAAGGGGCTCGCTAGAGCTCAGGAATACACAGGTGCCATGGAAAAGTCATATCTGCTTTGAAGCAAGAAATTTTAAGTTCCCTTCGAGCACCCCCACCCACCACAGGAAGAATGGAGCTGGGCATGTAGTGTGTTGAGGTGAGGCTGCATTGCTGTCACCTGCTGGCTGCTGCCCGGGCATCGGGCATGAACTGTGCTTCTCCCGACGTTTCTCCGCTGCCCTCTCAAACCAATTCCCCCCCCTGTCATTGGATCGGAGCTTCAGTTTAATAAATAAAACAAAAACAAAAATGGTTATTCAAGGGCTGTAAGCATCATAGGATTCCCCGGGCAATGCTGTGATCATAGAAGTGCACCAGACTCTTCTCGTTATCTTATGAACCCTGTAATGCTGTGTTCCTCGACCCTGCCCTCAAGGCCCACCCACAGTTCATATTTTGTGGAAATTTACAGAAGTAGGTAATAAGCAATGTGAAGACACTAATTACCTCGCCTGTTGGTGTGTCATGAGGACCGGGTTGCACACTGCTGTTATAAGAAGTCCTTTGCTTGGCTGTTGTACTGTCAAACATGCTGCATGCTCATTCTGGGTAGTGACTCCGAATTCGCACAACCAATCATATTCCTCCCTTTAGTTTTACTTTAACCATTTGAGGACCGCAGTGTTAAACCCACCTAAAGACCAGGCTAATGTTTACTTAATTGGCCACTGCAGCTTTAAGGCCAAGCTGCAGGGCCGCACAACATAGCACACAAGTGATCCCCCCCCCCCCTTTTCCCCCCACCAACAGAGCTCTCTGTTAGTGGGGTCTGATTGCTCCACAGTTGTTTATTTTTTTTATAAATATTTATTTTATTTATTTTTTAATAAATTTTGATTTTTTTTTATTCCATTTCCCCTGCTCCCTCCCTCCCTCCCCCCGCCAGCCAATCAGCATGATTGGCTGTCATAGGCTTCAGCCTATGACAGACGATCACTCCCCAGCCTATGGAGGGGACAGCCGTGTTACACGACTTTCCCTAGTACATCGCTGCTGCGGATCGCAGTGCTGTACATGTAAATAGACGGCGATTACACCGTCTAACAGTCTCCCGAGCGGTGATTGCCCCTCGGAGACTGAAGGCGGGGCGGACCTCTGCCCCCAAGCAGGAGATGCGCGCTGGCTGTCTGCCGCGATCTCCTGCTTTAGCCGGCTCCAGGACCTGATGCCAATTGGGTTAGGCGGTCCTGGGGCAGCCGCCGTGACCACGCCCATTGGCGTGGGGCGGTTGTATAGTAGTTAACATTTAATTGCAGTAAGAGTAGGATTCCTTACTATGCACTAAATGAAATAATGAGTAAACTTACCAAAGTTAAGACTCAAATACCCACTTCAACTCAAACAAGTTTCTAGGCCTTCAACCAAAGAAGTGCTTACACTACCGTCTTTCCCCGAATGTAAGACCTCCCCTTAAAGTAAGACACCCCATATATTTCGAGTATGCTCGAAATATAAGACATCCCCCTAATATAAAACCTAGTGGCAGACCTGTAGCTGCTTTCACTGCGAGTCACCGCTAATCTGCGGTGTGAATAATGACAGGAATAGGCAGAGGCTTCCTGGACTTTAACGAGGGGGACAGCAGCGAGAGCAGGGGAGGTAAAGGGAGCGGGCGGGCAAGTGAGCGGTCGGGCAGGTGGTGTGCATAATGACAGGCATAAGGAGAGGCTTCCGGATTTTAACAGGGGGACAGCAGCAGGAGTAGGGGAGGTAAAGGTAGCGGGTGGGTGGGGGGAATCTATCTGGCTACCACCATAGAATTTAAGACCTCCCCGAAAATAAGACCTAGCACAAATTTTGAAAGACAGTGTCTTATTTTCGGGGAAACACGGTAGTACCAGTAGACACCTCCTCTTGGGTTGTACTGTAATGTGGGTGGTTTGTATATACTTTCAATGTGATATAACAGTATGGTCTGTTTTAGGGCATCATAAAGCACAACCATACCTAACAGATGAAAAAGTAAAACATTTTATAGCATGGATGAAATCTCAGCGAGAATCTGAGTTCAAAAGGAAAGTCTCAATCGGTGGCTATCATCCATACCCACACACAGCAGACACGTTTGCCAAGTTCTGTGGGGATAACAAAGGTTGGTCCATCAACGCATCTTAATACTAATGTGTAATTTTATGCTGTGTGTGCGTTTTATTATTTCTTTCCAGATGTACAGCGATTTGTTTTCTTATTAGTTAAATTGCTATAAACTTGCATAAAATGACAATTAATAAAGAGAATGAAGCTCTGTTTTATGAAGATAAATGTCACTGCTTTATTAGGAGGGCAGAGTTAGTCTGGTCTCAGCTTTGCTGAACCCAGAGCTGAGAATGGCCTTCATTTGAAAATGTAATTTAAGAGGGAGACCGTCACTGACAAATGTTTGTGTTTATTCTACAGATGAAAATGTGCTAACCCCAATTAGTGAACTGATGACTGTGATCAACCAGTTACATTACAGGGAACGCAGACGTGTTGCAGTGCAGGGTATAATTGCTGCTTGCAGATTGGTTGGTGACGGTACAGAAAAGGTCTCTCAAGTTGAGTCAGTAAGTATAAATAGGGATGATCAACAAGAGTCACTTAAAGCGGACTATAACCCAGAATTTCTTCTTTGCTCTAAAAGATTATTTACAGCATATAATATACTAACGCAATGTTTTTTTTTTTTTTAGTAAAACAGCATTCAAAGGGTTACATCACAGGGCTGACTCCTTCTGCAGGGAGAACCCGCATCCAACTGCTGTTAAGCTTATCTTGTGTACACATTCTTTACTTGATACATTTATGTAAACATTCTCTGGCTGTTCAGGACTTCAGCTGATGAGTGCTGAAGTGAAAAACAGATCAGAAATAACTGCTGGCAGCATTTACAACAGAATGACAACAGTTATAAATAAAATGTACCAGCAGCTTTCAAAATAAATTAACTGAACTTTGGGAAGTTATAATATCTAAATGAATATTAATACTTGTGCACAAAAGCAAATATGATAATTGTATGGGTTATAAAAAGTAGGAAAACACATATTTGTAGAAAATTTTGTCAGTTTTAAACCGCTTTAAAGAGCACTGTAGTGAAAATAACGTAATAAAATTGCTTATTTTTTGCATTTATAAATGATTTAGTCATTGTTTTCCCATTGTAAAATCTTTCTCACCCTAATTTACAGTTTGAGATTTCTGAAAATCACTGGTGGTGACATCTTTAGTCCTGTCAGATGCATCACTGTAGAGTATTTGTATACTTGGTATTCTGAAGCCAGTACAAATACCTAGTCTCCCAGAGGGAGGATTTTGAATAGCTAAACAGCCTAGGCTAAGCATCACTCGGAGGGTGGGGTTACATACCAATATACAGCAATATATAGCTATAGGAAGTGTTTCCGATAATAGGATAATTAATGTAAAAGTGGGTATCATTAATAATTTACTGTATTCTATTTATCACTAGGGTGTCTGTTTAAAGGGAATTTTATTTTAATAGGAATATGAGGGCTGCCATTAAAAAAATGTTTTTTAAAGAGAGTTCACATTCTCTGGTTGTCTTGCTTCAGTTCTTAGTGAACCCTAAATTTGGAACTAGCATGCAGAGCAAGACTTCTCCAACTTGTGAAAAGTCATTTGGTAACTCAAAACTAAGGGTGCATATTATTTTGGCGCCGCTCAGTTTGGCGCGGTGAGAGCCGAATGACGGCTCTCAACGCTGCCGCTAAACTCCGAGACGGCGTTAAATACTATTCCCCCTCCGAGTTGTCGCAACTCGGAGGGACATGTAAAGCCCTGAATTACCGATACACGCCCCACACAGCATAGCATTGCTGCTATGGGGCACCCAGTTTCGGCGCTCGGCTCTCAGAGCCGTGCGCCAGAATCAGCTGATCTGAAAAACTAAATGTGATGGATAAACAGCCTAAAAACTTGCAATGTACAGAAAATGGATTATAGTAAATATTGCATATTCAAAATTCAATTTAAAGAATTACAGATGTTTGGGAAACGAGTAGTTAAAATAATGGGCTTTTGGGATGTTGGCACAGGTCCTGATAATGTGGAATACATTATGTCTGTGTCCACTTCCTCCACTATGCCACGCTTACTGGTAGTTGTCACTTGTAACTGCACTTGCGGACTATGTACACTTCTGTCCGTTTTCCCACACTTGAGGAGGACTTTCCAAAATCACTAGTTGGACTAGTCTGCGCTCTATTGTAGGTAATAATATTTTAAACAGGATAGCACAGCTTTCACAACAAATGAGATCCTGCAACATTAAATAGAATTCTAAAAAAAAATACTGGTAATCTATCAGCCTTTTGTCACAGGCACTTTGCTTATATTAATGTCACCTAGGATAATCCCATTTGCTGCGCTACATTAACTGGTTATGTGAGCTCAGGTCACTTTACATTTTTTCTGTTTACCATTTAAATGATAGGCTTCCAGCTCAAGTACTCTGGTATAGACCAAGCCCCTTCCCCCCCTTCTCCCTCCCATTTTTACCTGAGGAAACAGATGAAAATTGTAGACTCACGTATAAATCCAGGACTACTTTACTCTCCCACCTCTGATCTTATTGATGATCTAAGGCCCCGTTCACACTTGCGGTTTTGTCAAAACCGCACCGGATGTCCGGACCGCACCGGAGCCGGACCGGACCTGATCCGTACGGTTCCTATCCGGATCCGGTCCGGATCCGGTCCGTTTGCATCCGGTTTCCGTGCGGTGTGAACACGGTTGCGGTCCGGATCCGGTTTCTTAAGGAGATACCATCCTGTAAATACCTGGGGTCTGGGAGGTCAGCAGAAGGGTCTGGGGTCATTGTTGGAGACAGGTGGACGTGTGGAGACCATCCGTGGATACAGAGACTGCAGTTGGGACCATGGATCCAGGCATTTTTTACTCGTAAACCTGGGAATTCTCTCCTTCCTGTTGTTCGCCTCCTCGTTATCAGAAATCAGACATGTTGCTGCCAAAACGAGCTCCAGCATGAAATCGCTGCTGCCCCACTCTTTGAACGCTTGGCCCATGTGGTCCCCATCCAAAATGCATAGGAAGTGGGGTAGAACGTCCGGTTTTTGTAGCCAGTGTGTTGTGCGCTCTCCGGCTCTCATTGCTTTGTATTGGCCGGATGGTGCAGTCCGGCTCCGCTCCGGATACGGCTGCCGGAGGAGCCGGACCAAAAAATAGCGCATGTTGGAACGGACGCCGGAGTCCGGATCCGGTCCGGCTCCGGTCCGGCAGAACGGACGCATGTGAACGGACGCATAGGCTTTCATTGCTATTGCCGTGCGTCCGTTCCGTCCGTTCTGCAAGCGGTCCGGCTCCGGCACGGCGATTCCGGACGGCCACCGCTAATGTGAACCGGGCCTTACCAGGGCTGTCGAGGAGTGTGAACAATTTTTGGGTACCTGGAGTTGGAGGTTACATAAACTGAGGAGTCAGAGTTTGAGTTGGATGATTTTTGTACTGACTCCACAGCCCTGGTTCTAACTGCAACTTGTCATTTTATTCCCCTGTACAGACTTTAAAGAGAAACCGTGACCAAGGTTTGAACTTTATCCCAATCAGTAGCTGATACCCCCTTTTCCATGAGAAATCTTTTCCTTTTCACAAACGAATCATCAGGGGGCTCTGTATGGCTGATATTGTGGTGAAACCCCTCCCACAGTGTGATGTCAGGACCATGGTTCTGACATCACACTGTGGGAGCCTTGTAGCATTATGGGAAATAACAGCTGTTTACAACTGCCAAAAAAAGCAAGCACCATCTCCTTCCACTGATATCGCCTGCCAGCAGTAAAAAAAAAATCACCATGTGATAAATGTTAGAATGTAAATCAGGGAGAGGAGAGACTTTACAATGGGCAAACACTGACTAAATCATTTATACATAATTATTGTAAAAATGAAGCACTTTTTTATTACATTATTTTCGCTGGGAGTTCCTCTTTAAATCTCCCCTGATCTAACCCTGCTGCTTTTCACTCCTTCTCCTCCTAGCAGCCTGTCGCTCTCTGCTGTTCTAACCCTGCAGTCTGTGAATCTTCCCCAGACCTGTAATTTCATCTCCCGCTAGCAGTCTGTCTCTCTTATGTGTTCCAACCCTGCAGCCTGTGAATCTCAGTCTAACCTGTCACTCCTCCCCCTAGCAGCCTGTCACTCTTCTCTGTTCCAACCCTGCAGTCTGTGGATCTTCCCCGGACTAACCTGTCATTCCATCTCCCCTTGGCAGCCTGTCACTCTTCTTAGTTTAACCCTGCATTCTGTGGATCTTCCCCAGACTAACCTGTCACTCTTCTGTGTCCCAACCCTGCAACCTGTGAATCTCAGTCTAACCTGTCACTCCTCCCCCTAGCAGCCGGTCACTCTTCTGTGTTCCAACCCTGCAGTCTGTGGAACTTCCCCGGTCTAACCTGTCACTCCATCTCCCCCTAGCAGCCGGTCACTCTTCTCTGTCCCAACCGTGCAGTCTGTGGATCTTCCCCGGACTAACCTGTCACTCCATCTCCCCCTAGCAGCCTGCCACTCTTCTCTGTCCCAACCCTGCAGTCTGTGGATCTTCCCCAGACTAACCTGACACTCCATCTCCCCCTAGCAGCCTGCCACTCTTCTGTGTCCAAACCCTGCATTCTGTGGATCTTCCCCAGACTAACCTGTCACTCTTCTGTGTCCCAACCCTGCAACCTGTGAATCTCAGTCTAACCTGTCACTCCTCCCCCTAGCAGACGGTCACTCTTCTGTGTTCCAACCCTGCAGTCTGTGGAACTTCCCCGGTCTAACCTGTCACTCCATCTCCCCCTAGCAGCCGGTCACTCTTCTCTGTCCCAACCCTGCAGTCTGTGGATCTTCCCCGGACTAACCTGTCACTCCATCTCCCCCTAGCAGCCTGCCACTCTTCTCTGTCCCAACCCTGCAGTCTGTGGATCTTCCCCAGACTAACATGACACTCCATCTCCCCCTAGCAGCCTGCCACTCTTCTGTGTCCCAACCCTGCAGTCTGTGGATCTTCCCCAGACTAACCTGACACTCCATCTCCCCCTAGCAGCCTGCCACTCTTCTGTGTCCCAACCCTGCAGTCTGTGAATCTCAGTCTAATCCATCACCTTGTCACTCTGTTCCCTCTACAGCCAGTCACATTATTCTTCTCTGTCGTAACACTGTTCTGAATCTTCCCTGAGGAAACACTGCTGACAAATCTC
This sequence comes from Hyperolius riggenbachi, assembly GCF_040937935.1. NCBI lineage: Eukaryota > Metazoa > Chordata > Amphibia > Anura > Hyperoliidae > Hyperolius > Hyperolius riggenbachi. The sequence goes on along the minus strand of NC_090653.1, from coordinate 126,478,938 downwards.
TAGTGCTGAGAAGTTTGAGGCTTCATCTGGCTGTATAATTCAGTCTTAAGGTGCCCATACACAGTACAATCAAATAGTTTGATTTTCCCATTTATTCGACCAAGACAATCAAATAGAGAAGAATTTGAAAAGAATCTCGCTTTTTTTATTGATTAAAAAAAAATCTATTATTGAGTAGTTGTTTTTTTTTAATAAAAATCTGATCAGATGTGTTGGAAAAATCAGGTTGATTGTTTTGTGAATTGAATGGTGTACGATTTGATGCAATAATCTAATACAGCAAAATCTTATTAAAAAACAAAATTGAATCGTGTATGGCCACCCTTAGACATTCCACATTGAAACAGGAACTGTAACCAAGGATTGAACTTCATCCCAATCAGTTGCTCTTACCCCCCTTTCCCATGAGAAAGATTTACTTTTTCTCAAATAGATCGTTGGGGAGGGGGGGGGTGTAGGGGGTTGAGGGTCTGTATTGCTGATATTGAAATGAAACCCCTCCCACTGTGTGATGTACGGACCTAAGTCCTGACAGTTTCCTGTCTGTGAGCCTTGTTGCATTGTGGCAAATAACAGCTGTTTCATCATGATCTCCCTTCTAAATTCAAAGAGAGGTCTATAACTACACATACAATGAATAATCTCACAAATTGGTTTGTAGTTCAGGTTTGCCTTAACTTGCTGGGTCTGGGAGAAATGTATCTCAACAATATGACAATCTAGTCTGTACAGCTGCAATTGCAATTGCAATTAAGAATTATTTTTCTAGATTACAGTGTTCAGTAATCATTTCTGTAGTCATCCATTTCATGTTTAAACTTTTTCCCAGTTTTATGCATAGTTTTTCTTTTTCTGGTAGCATGAAAAGGTGGCCAGCATTCAGGATTCACGTGATGGAAATGCAGAATGCCCACTGACGGATGAACAGATGATTGAACACAAAGATGTGAGCACTTCTTCCAAGAACAAACTTGTACCTCACAGTGAAATGAGTAATGTTGCCATGGCAAAGAGGAGGAAACAATGTGATAAAGAAGAACAGTAAGGCAATGCTTCTTTTACATGCACGGTTTGTTGCTATTTATGGTAGCGTAGACCATTGTTTGAGCTTACAAAACAACACTTTGTGTAGACTGCTTTTTGGCCTTCTTTCTCAAAATTAACCTGAACAGCACTCCAAGTTGAAAGAAATAAAACCTAAAATTTACTATTTGCCTATTTTTGGCGGTTAGGCCAGGCTTTCCCATGGTGTCCTGCACTTTCAGTCCAGGTTCTGATCCAATCCAGGGAAAAGCAAGAGATTCCTTCTCCACCTTGGTAGTTGCAGACTTCTGATTGGATCTCTGTTGTTCACCTTAGTGTGTCTCAAGCAAATGTTTATTCTTATGCTGGATACACACGGTGCGTTCCCGCACTCAATGCGCTGCTCGATTTCCGTCGATTCGCGTTGACTCGATTATTTCCGACATGTCTGATTCGCGTTTCGATGGATCGTTAGGTCGATTTGGCATACTTTACATGTGAATCGACCTAACAATCATCGAAATGCACTCGGAAATGCTCAGAAATAATCGAGCGGCCGGAAATCGAGTGGCGCATCGAGTGTGGGAACGCACCGTGTGTATCCAGCATTACAGCAAACAAAAAAAATCTGGTTTTTGCTATTGTCAGTGTTTTTTTTTTTTTCTTTCTTTTTGTTTTTTTTTCTTTTTTGTAGAGGTGCTTTTTCCTGCCGTTTTCAGGCCATTGAAAACAGTCTTTAGGGCAGCTGGGGTAATTGTGACAAACCAATGCATCCACCTTTCCACACCCAATGTAGACTGGCTGATGTTTAATAAAGTGAGAAGAATACGGAGGCTGTCATTTATTTCCTTTTAACCACTTAATGACAAGCTGACTTATAAAAACGTCCTGCTAAAGCCTTAATGGCTCCAGGACGTTTTTATAAGTCAGACAGTGCTGCTGCCGCTGTGCGCGTGCGCACGTGAGTGCTCCCGCGCATGCACGTGCAATCCTGTGCAAGTGAAAATAGTGGGAAAAAAAACACCGAAAAAGAAAATACACATTTATTTCCAAATACTATATTGTCACCATACTTTGTACAAGGGACATAATTAAAATGTTGTGATAACCAGGACAAATAGGCAGATAAAATGTGTAGGTTTTATGTACAGTAGCAGTGTTTATATTAAAACTATAGGGGATGAAATTGGAGAAATAGTGTATTTTTTCATTTTTTCCTTGTTTTTCCCTTTAAAATGCATAGAAAATAAAGTAATTTCTGAAAACAAATATCAACCCCAAAAAGCCCAATTGGTGGTGAAAAAAACAAGATATAGATCATTTTATTGTGATTAGTAGTGATTCAGCTATTGGCAAATGAAAGGGATGAGCACTTAGAGATGAAAATCGCTTTTGTCCGTTAGGGTAAAAACTCCTTTGGGGTGAAGTGGTTAAAGTGAACATCCGGACTAAAAATCTACTCAGCAGAACTGAAAAGGCTTGGTGTTTCTTTAACAGTTTCACAGCACCAGAACTTTGTTTTTCTTACCAAATCATAATTTTTAGCTGCATTTTTAGATAAGCTCCACCCATCAAAGAAAAAAAGCCCGGGCTTTTTTTCCTTGATGCTGTGCAGAGCATGATGGGATTTTCTATGTTGTTGTTCACGTTGCCTAGCAACTGGGAGAGGAGCTCAGGACACAGGACAGTTGGAACTGTGTCTCATGCTCCCTGTCACCTCCTTTCAACCAAAAAAATGGCTGCCACCATGAACTCGAACATTTGCCTGTTCTTTTAAAACAGGGTGGGTAAGAGATTATATTACCTATCTATTTTAAGTAACATAACTAATGTAACTTAATGACAGTATGTTTGTTTAGACTGAAGTTCCTCTTTAAGCAATACCAGTTGCCTGGTAGCCCTGCTGGTCTATTTGGCTGCAGTAGTGTGTGAATCACATCAGAATCAAACTTAGGGCCCTTTTCCACTAGCAATCACAATCACAAATGCCAGCAATTGCGATTTTTCGTTAATTCTGTTATGCGATTTTTCATTTGCATTGCATTATCACTCTAAAAATCACCCCGGAAAGCGAATGCGATTTCCAAATCGAATCACTATAGTGGAAAATACTTCTCATGATTTCTATGATAAAGTAACAACCCTAGCGATTTAAAAATCACTAGCGATTTGCGATTTTACGATTCAGCTGTGTAGTGGAAAAAGGCCCGTGCAGCTAATCTTGTCTGATCTGACAATATTTTCAGAAACACCTGATCTGCTGTATGCTTGGTTATGGCTCATACTCACGGGCAACTAAACTGCCTGTCGCTTGCACACGGGAGCGTGTGCGCGACAGGCCAGCGACAGCTCGTCGCCAGGTCCCTCCGCATACACATGGCGGAGGGACCTGGCAACTGATGCGGCGGAAGCTGTCCCTCCCCCCGCCGGAAGCGCCGTCTATTTGTTATTATGTTGCTGTCGCTACTCACGCGGACTAGCGACAGTTGCGGCGGAGTTGCGGCGGCGACTGTCGCCAGGCGATTGACAGTTTCAATCGCCTGGCGACATCAGCGACGGGCGACAGTTCGGGGTGCACGCGCGTGCAACGCCGCATACTCACGGGCGACCTTTCCGCGCAACATGCGCGCGCCGCGTGTTGCGGCGACAATTATAGCCCGTGAGTATGGGCCATTAGGGTCTGTAGCTAAAAGTATTAGAGGCTGAAGAGCATCAGCAGGGCTGCCAGGCAACTGGTATTGCTTAAAAGGAAATAAATATGGCAGCCTCCATATCCCTCTCACTTCATTTGTCATTTAAAGGGAACATGAAGTTAGAGGTATTAAAAGACTGCCATATTAATTTTATTTTAAACAATACCAGTTGCTTGGTTATCCTGCTGATCATTCTATCTCAGTAGTGTCTGAGGCACAAACCTGAAACAAGCTTGTAGCTAATCTATTCAGATTTTTGTCATATGACCTATGGCTGAAGTATTAGAGGTGGAGGATCAGCAGGACTGCCAGGCAACTGGTATTGTTTAAATGAAATAAATGTCAGCCTACAAATCACTTTCACTTCAGGTTCCCTGTAAAGAGAGCCTGAAGTGGGCTCATAAAATAACAAAAAGACTAGGCTACCTGATCCGGGGGGCTGAGCAGATCAGGTAGCCAACAAAACCGCCGCTCTCCTCCGCTTTCACTTTTGTGACCTTTGGGTCATGACGCTGCAACGAGAGATTGATTCTTTCTCCCGACACACAGGGAGGCAGGGGGCGTGGCCAAGGGGAGAGAGCTGCCCAGTGGCAGCTCTGAGAACCCTGCAGAATTGTCCCTGTTGGGCGTTTTGAACAGGGAATCCCTCTCTCACATGTTTTATCGAGATAGCGACAAATATTGCCACTAATCTCGGGGGGTCATAGCGCGGGGGTCAGAGAGCGGCGTTGTGGGGACACAGAGTCATGTCATGAGGCAGAGAACTTGCCTCTGTGTCCCATCCTGCTCCCTCACCAACCGCCTCGGGTTCTCTCTAAATATCGCATCAACTCTATAGCTACGTGAAGTATCCCTTCCCCTGTTTTGACATGCTTTTCAGATAAGGGCATCTTCTGTCTCTGCACATCTACTTTGCAAGTTTGATAAATGTGAACTTTACAATAAGAGGATTTTGTTTTTCTCTTTCAGTAATGTGATTTCATCAGAAAACAGCGCTACTGCACATCACTCATGCCATAATGTGGACACTGCCATTCCTGAAGGTAATTTGTCATGATTATAGTTTAAATCTTTAGCGTTGACACTAAAGTACAGAAGAATATTACCTATGAAAAAGGCCTGCAAGTTTAAAATGCTGTACTGGTTGATGTATTGTCTCACAATGGTTGCTCTATATTGTCAGATTGTCTTATTAGCAATAAAACAATGGTATTTTACTTTATGAGCATATTAAAGCTTTGCTTTTAAATATTTAATATTTACCACTTGCAGTGTGCAAATAACATGCAGCACGATAGAATGCATTGCTAATGCTTTCATATAAGTTAGCCCTGTTTTCAGAAAAACTGAAACAATTATTTACTTCCTCTCCCAACAAAGTAACCCAGAAGGGACTAGTGTAGTGTTTTGGCCATGGTTGAACCAAGTTGCCATGTAGTTCTTAACGTGGCCACTAACAGTACAATTTTCTGAACAGATATTCGTGTGAACGATCGGGACCACTA